>NW_028318049.1:60000-152500 GCF_062004578.1 Staurois parvus | reverse complement strand
AAGGAAGGGGTAAATCCTTAGGAGGGCAAGTGGTTAAAGCAGAGCTCCACCCAAAAAGAGAAGTTCCGCTTTTAAACCTTTGTCCCCCGCTCCCTTATTAAGGATTGGCACCTTTGGGGAGCGAAGGGGAGGGGGTACCCGAATTTGACAGGTACCCGCTCCCACTTCTCCTGCGATCGCCTAGTCAATTGGAAGTGGAACTTGTCCTCCCCCCTCCCTCCCTGTAGTCTTCTGGGACACGTGACAGGTCGCAGAAGACTACGGGGCCATTCACAAAGCACAGCGCTTCTCGCACATGCGCAGTCGACACCCGGCAGTGAAGCCGCAAGCTTTCACAGCCGGGTGTCCACACTAAAGATGTTGGCGCCGGGTAGAGAAGACAACTGTTGAAACCAGCCATGGGAGGACACCGCTGGACCGAGGGACAGGTGAGTGGCTGTATTTTAAGAGTCAGCAGCTACAGTTTTTGTAGCTGCTTTTTTTTTTTTTTTTCAGGTGGAACTCCACTTTAAGCTCTGTGTCCTTACGTGGAGTGGAAGAACCCTTCCACTCTGCAGGCCAGAAGAATCAGACTGTGGCCTGTCGTGACCTTAGGTTCAGGTATTACCAGGGGTGGACTGACAACTCATGGGGCCCCCCGGGCAATAGGGGATCAAGGGGCCCCTGTGTCCTTGCCCAAGCTCAAAAAAGCCTATGAAAAAGGTACCAGGGGCATCTCATGGGGCCCCCTACTGACCCCGGGCCCTCGGGCAGTGCCCAAGTTTCCAAATGGTCAGTCCACCCCTGGGTATTACGTATTCTGAGCTCTTAGGGTCATTTTATATGCCTAGTGTACCTTCCTGCGACTGTTAAGCTGCAGGTACCGCATACAGCCTGCCATACAAGTGAATGGCAGTATGCAGCAGGGGCGGACTGACCATTCGAGCACTCACACTGCCTGAGGGCCCGGGGTCAGTAGGGGGCCCCATGAAATGCTCCTGGTACCTTTTTATAGGCTTTTTTGGTTGTGCTTTGAGTGTGGACAAGGACACAGGGGCCCCATGATCCTCTATTGCCCGGGGGCCCCATGAGTTGTCAGTCCGCCCCTGGTATGCAGCTGTGTACTTGGAAACACTTGAGCTTCTTTGCGTCGGCACTTACCTGT
The DNA here is from genome assembly GCF_062004578.1 of Staurois parvus. Taxonomy (NCBI): domain Eukaryota; kingdom Metazoa; phylum Chordata; class Amphibia; order Anura; family Ranidae; genus Staurois; species Staurois parvus. The sequence goes on along the minus strand of NW_028318049.1, from coordinate 151,356 downwards.
CCATATATGTTCAACGCATTTCCCAAATGTAAAACTTCTGCATTTAATTTTTTTTCTTTATACAATTGGACACCTAGCTAGACGTGGGATTAGTTTTAAAGTGAACCTTTTGTTTTGCTGCACATGAACAAAGCCCAGATTTACTATTCCTTTCTCTAAGAATATGTTTTTATTCAATCTGAATACAGGGACTAACCGTGGGATTCTGACTTTGCAGTAGGTAGAGATATTTTGGGTAGTGCCGGGTGATGGGGCTTATTACCAGTATGTTATTATAAAGACCCTTTTCTGATATTGATTTTGTTTTTCCTGCAGCTTACAGAAAGCAATGATTGTAATTATGTGTGATCGCTATGATCATTCAGGATAAAATTACAAGTGCAATTAACTGGATTTCTGTATTGAACTCTTCACTATGGGATTGTTTTGGTGAATTGTTCTTTTAATAAAGAGAATATCGTTTGTCCTGTGTGCGTGACTTGCAAATGGCATTCTTGTACGTGTTTTGTGCTTTTTTTTGTATTTACGGTTGAGCTCTTTGTACTGGATCCAGATTTTGAACTCCCCGTGGCTTTCATGTTGTTAGAAAGTTACAAGTGCCAGCATTCCTTTGCTTTGTTTGTGTTGGGTATGTAATGTCAGCTGATTTACCAGTACACCTATGGGTGTGGAATTCAAGCCAACATTTTTTTTTCTCCGCTTTAGATATTGTGGGGAAGGGTGATATCTACTGTCATGTTCTTATTCGCCAGATAGGAGAATGTACTAGGACACGTGTCAAACACAAGGCCCGCGGGCCAAATCCGGCCCCCCAGGTCATTTCCCCCTCTCCTGCAGGTACCCCCTTGTCTCAGCAATCGTCAGCAAAGAGGACAATAGAACTCCTCTACCAAATCCTGCACTTCTCAGTGCAGCTGCAGCACCCCCTCATCTCTGCCTCCCCTGGTCTCAGCATTCAGCAGACTCTGATAACTGACTCCACTCCTCCTCTGGTCCTCCTCCAGACCCTGCACTTTCTGCTTTCCAGCTCTGCCCCCAAAGGGGGTGCACGGTGATGTTAGGGAGGGTGTGGGATTCTTGACATCTGATGTAATGGGGGCTGGGATCCTAGTCTTACAGATACAAATGGTCCTTTGAGGGCAACCATAATGCTGATATGGCCCGCGATGAAATGGAGTTTAACACCCCTGTACTAGGCCATGAGGTCTCCAATCTAAGGGACAAAATAGTCAAAGGACATACAAGGATTCAACACCAATCTTTGTAACAAAATAAAAAAGTTATTGAAGATTCAAGGAGTCCAACACTTTTTGGGGATCTGTGTCTCCTTCTTCCGAGCTGATTGTAAAAGAATAAGTTCACCTTTAGAACATGTTACATCTGTATTAAGGGTAGAACGTGTTCCAGCACCCCACCTCCTGAGCCCCCCTTCCTCTGACAGTGGGTGTTGGTTCCACTCCCCTGCAGCTCCGCCCACACAGCTGTGTCATTCATTCACCGAGATTTGTGAATTAATAAACTACAAGTCCCATCTTCTATCACGGCAGACAGCTTGTAGTTCTTAATGGGCTATGAGTGCACTGATCAGCGTGCTTGCAGTCCCCTGACACTTGCTCCAGATTTCTAACTGAAAGAGGTACAGGCAGAAAGCTTGAGGACGTGTCTGCAGGAGCCTGACATTGCACCAGTGACCCACTGATCTCCAGTGCAATACTTTGCAGGCTCCTGTTGGAAAAAATAATAAATGCACATTTCTTTTCCTGCAAAAATATGTGAATTTATTATTTTTTTCCTAAAGATGAACTTGGCCTTTATGGTTGACCGTGATCAGTAGTTGGTCACATTCAACTTGGCTTGTTCTGTAATGTTGAAGACATCTCGTAGGTTGTCCCAAGCTGCTCCTTCAATTCTAATAGGTGATGGGAACATAGAAATGAAGAAGTGGCTTGGACAGACAATGAGACGTCCTCAACATTACAAGCAATTCCATTTGAATGTGACTAACCACTACTATATATCATAACCTGGATACATGAGAACCTTCACAGATATTAAAGTCACATGCACAGAGGCAAAACTATGCTGTGTCAGTAAAAAAGGTCATCCGGTGTAACCTAAGGTGTGGTTGCCGCCATTATCCCCATTTTTCTAATAGAAAGATTTGTACCTTACATTTGGTGGGATTTTTAAGACAACTTTAAAATGTATATAAAAAAAAAAGATTTGACATCATTACATATTTCTCCAATAGAATATAACAATTCTTGAGAACATATTTGCTTGACAATATTTGTAATTATTGCATTGGAAGGTTAGCGGTATCTTTTGAAGCTGATTTCCATCTTGCAACTTCAGTTGAGGGAACTACAAGTGCATTCAGTCTAAATCCAACGCGCTTCGTTTACTTTAGTGCAGATTCTTCCTCAGGAAAAGGATACCGCTCATCAAAATTGGTCAAACTGAAAATGCTTTGTTGTGTTTTGGAGAAATAGTAACACCCCCCCCCCCCCCCATATATAGGATGAGGTCATTGCTTGACATGTCGTAACCACAGATGCCACGTTGAGGAATAATTGTTGAGATTCACCATGAACTATATAGAAACAAGGTGCTGTGAGCAGCTTTCAAATTGTGTTCAGTCCCTGGGGGAACCACATGTACGACGCCTGTTCCCGACCCACCGATGGGTTTAAGTCTGAACAGCAGATCATTGATGTTCCACTATCACAGCACCGTGTTTCTATATAGTTCATGGTGAGTCTCAAGAATTATTCCTCAACGTTGCACTTGTGGTTTCTGTATGTCAAGCGATGACCTCATCCTATACATGGGGGGGACTCCATCTCTAAAACACAGCAAAGCATTTTCAGTTTGACCAATTTTGGTGAGCGGTCTCCTTTCCCTGAGGAAGAATCTGCACTAAAGTAGTCAAAACGCGTTGGATTTAGGCTGAATGCACTTGTAGTTCCCTCAGTTGAAGTTGCAAGATGGAAATCAGCTTCAAAAGATACCGCTAACCTTCCAATGCAATAAAGCAAATATGTTGTCAAGAATTGTTATATTCTTTTGGGGAAATATATGTATTGATGTGTCAAATAACATGTAAAATCTTTTTTTTTTAATTGTTTGGTTTATATACATTCTAAGGTTGCCTTAAAAATCCCACCAAATGTAAGGTAAAAATCTGTAACTCTATGTAATTCTATGGGCCTGTGCACATAGCTCCATAATCTGGTACAGAGTTCAGCTGCATAAAAAAAACAAAATAAAATGTGTCCATGATCCTGCATATGGACTGCATTTAATGATGTGTAAACATTTGTGCGAATGTTCACATGCATACAGCGTTTAGCCTAAATTTTTTCTATTGGTCCTAAATGGCCAAATGCATCCTAGCAACTAAGGATGCAAAGTGGAAGCAGCTTACTGCATCCTAGCAACCAAGAACACGAAGTGGAAGCAGCTGCCTGCATCCTGACAACCAAGGACGCTGAGTGGAAGCAGCTGCCTGCATCCTGGCAACCAAGGACACTAATTAAAATCATCTGCCTGAATCCTAGCAACCAAGGATGCTAAGTGAAAGCAGCTGCCTGCATCCTGGCAACCAAGGACACTAATTGAAATCATCTGCCTGAATCCTAGCAACCAAGGATGCTAAGTGAAAGCAGCTGCCTGCATCCTGGCAACCAAGGATGCTAAGTGGAAACAGCTGCCTGCATCCTGGCAACCTAGAATGCTAGGCTGCCAGATCCCCCTGCAACCAAGAATGCTAAGTGGCAGAAGCCACATGCATCTTACCAGATAGAGTACATTTGCACAATTGTTACATGTGTACAGTCTATTTTTTCTTCTGTTTGTGTCCCGTTGGGAAGATTTCTCTTCATCTCTTGTCCTGGAGGCACAACAGGAAGCAGAGGAAATCTCTCCAAAGGGTGGGGAAATCCCATATTAGACATTTGTCACCAAAACGGGTATCCTCATCTGCAAGTTTTATTGCAGCCTTGTTCTATCCAAAACTATTAAAACAGTTTTGGCTTTACATACTCAGGAGTCACACAGCTCAGAACAGAGAGTGACCGATATGTTCTTGGCTGATTAGATGGGATCTTCCTAAACACAGCTGAAGTCCTTTCCAGTTGTCCTATTGCTGGATTCTATGTATGGACAATCCCTTATGAGTCTCCTTTACCCTAAAATAGCTAATAACTAAATAATAAGTGAAAAAGTGAACAGTTAGCAAATTTAAAGCTTTAAAGTTTTCATTTCGTCCCTTATGGCAGACCCAGTGACATAATCACTGGGTCTCTGTGCTTCTCTCTACAAATCAGGCAGATCATAGCTGGTTGAAGGGGTCAGCAGGGTGCTGTACATAGTTTCCCGAAAACATCACACCATCCTGCCTCATTACTCCTCTCAAGGGCTCTCAGTCCTGATGCAAGCAATGGGTTGGTTCTTGGGAGGATGTATGCACATATCAATGAGCCTTGAAGGGTGGAGGCCAGTCTGGAGTAGTTGGTGGTACTAGATAGACTACATTTTGTATGCAGACCACCCTAGGTGATGCTGAGCCTCCACGATTCAATGAGCTGAAGTTCAATTGATGAAAATGCGGGCTGGGGAGGAATATGGTAGATAATACTGGACCTCTTGCAGCCAGGAAATGTGGTGGTCTCTACCTGTCTTGCTGCAGCTTCTAATGCACAATGTAAGAAGCTCACAGTGTGCAGTGAAATCAGAGCAAGCTATTTCAGTCCAGGAGAGGAGCCGGCAAGACTGAATGCAAGGCTGGAGTTCCACTTTAACATAGTGCCAAATATCTGCTATTCGGGGACTCTTGCATTCTTCATGATGCCATTTCTTAATAATTTGCACCTTCGGTTGACTTGTCCTTTCAGCTACAAAATGGCATCTCAAATTGAGACTTTGCAGCCATGAAAATACTTTTGAACAGTCTCGGGAGATTCGGACGCACACTGATCCCCGATCAATACCACGGAGAGGAAATGTCACCCTGACATTTTGTTCTTGTAACATTAATAACGCTCGCCGCACCAGTATTTAGGAGCAGAAAACAAACCACCGGCGCGTTCCTTTAAAGGGAAGTGTTTGTTTGCCTGTCATCGCCCTGTGACGGGTTTTAGGAAATGATTAGTTTTCTGTCTCCTCTTTATATGTCTGAGATATTTCTCTGCGATCGATTCTTTCATGAGACGACAACCTGTTAGCGTCCCGGCAGGCAGCGGCGTCCTGGTGGATGTTATTAGGAAGTAGTTATGACGGTACATTGAGTGCCGAGGTATTATCGGGTACAATGGCCGACTTGGCCACCTCCGCCTTTGTGTTGCCTCCGTTCCGCTCACCCTTGCCATCATCCTTCGCTCCACAGATACACATCAAATAACAACCCCCTTTCGTATCAAAGACACCACCAGGGCCGTTATCTGATGGAGCGCGCCGCGCAGAGACAGCAAAACGGATTTCTTATTGTTCCCAACGAGAGCCCATTTATTGCCTGAAAAGGAAGAGATAAGCGAGCAGAGAGATCGATAGGACGCTTTCTGAGGTCTGAAAGAAAACATTCAACGTTTTCTATAACAAGACCGATAATTCCACAGAGATGGACGTATATGAAAGATGAGGAACATATGTATATACAGATCCTTTAGATTGTAAGCTCCTGGGAGCAGGGCCCCCCTAACCCTTCTGTCAGGAATTGCAGTGTAGCTGTAATGTCTTCCTATATATTGTAAAGTGCCCAGCAAACTGCGGGCACCATGAAGGTGGTCATTTTTATTATTACTATTTTTTTTAATTTTTTTTTTTAATTATATATCATTATTATTATTTTTAGTAATAATAATAATACGTTCACATTTTAGGCGACAATCAGAACTGTATATAGTAAAAATTTCTGGCTCTGAGGGTATACAGTTTGCGAGATTAGAGAACACCCTTGTCGCCACTTACACGCCTAAACCAGCATTCACATGTTATGGTGTACGTAATGTGCGCTGGTGTGCGTTGTACATGCTGTGATGCTTTGTTACTGTGCTTTATTTAACTTTAGATGACGTTTAGTTCAACTTTATGTGCGGAAACAAGTTGCAATGAAACCAAGAACACGTGTGATTTGCAGCTTACCAGTCCTTAGATGTGGTGACTGCATTTGTTTTTTTTGCATTCTCTAAATCAGGGATATTGAATTTAAGTTCAGAGAGGTCCAATCAGTAAACTTTTCTGCCAGCACACCCACTGTCTGTCCTTTACATTACCCCCTCAACAGCACTGCCCCCTACCCCTCCCTTCCTAGTAGAGCTCTCTGCCCCTTTACATCACCCCCCCCCCCACAGTAGGGCTTTCCGCCCCTTTACATCACCCCCCCCCCCCCCACAGTAGGGCTCTCTGCCCCTTTACATCACCCCCCACATACACACACACACACACACACACAGTAGGGCTCTCTGCCCCTTTACATCACCCCCCCCCCCCCACAGTACGGCTCTCTGCCCCTTTACATCACCCCCCCCCACATACGGCTCTCTGCCCCTTTACATCACCCCCCCACAGTACGGCTCTCTGCTCCTTTACATCCCCTTCCCCCCCCACAGTAGGGCTCTCTGCAACTTTACATCACCCCCACCCACAGTAGGGCTCTCTGCCCCTTTACATCACCCCCCGCCCCTCCACAGTAGGGCTCTATGCCCCTTTACATCACCCCCCCCACAGTACGGCTCTCTGCCCCTTTACATCACCCCCCCCACAGTATGGCTCTCTGCTTCTTTACATCCCCCCCCCCCAGTATGGCTCTCTACAACTTTACATCACCCCCACCCACAGTAGGGCTCTCTGCCCCTTTACATCACCCCCCGCCCCTCCACAGTAGGGCTCTCTGCCCCTTTACATCCCCCCCCCCCCCACACACACACACACAGTATGGCTCTCTGTCCCTTTCAGGGGTGGACTGACCATTTGGAAACTCGGGCACTGCCCGAGGGCCCGGGGTCAGTAGGGGGCCCCATGAGATGCCTCTGGTACCTTTTTCATAGGCTTTTTGGAGTTTGGGCAAGGACACAAGGGCCCCATGATCCCCTATTGCCCGGGGGCCCCATGACTTGTCAGTCCGGCCCTGGTCCCTGTACATCACCCCTCCCAACCAAAGTAAAACTATCTGTACATTCACAACAAGCATCCCCCACTTCTTCAGGGCCAGGTTCTCTGACCCCCTCACTCTTCTACCTGACAGGTACTGCATGGAGGGAGGGAGCCGGAGCTGCTGAAGTTAACTTTGCATATTGACAAGCTGGTGATTGGTTGCTAAAACCACTATATGTTCCAGCAACCAATCACCTGCTAGTTAATCTGCAAAGTTATTTCAACTGGCTCAAGTTCCTGCCCTGCATGCAATGCTACTGAGCCTCTCGCTCTTGATCTGTCCTGCTTCCTGCTTTCTGCTCTGCTGTGACAGCGACGGAGACTGGGGGATAGAACCAGCTCCTAAATGGTACAGCCAAGGGTCCAGATGGGACAGTAACTTGGTCCAGATTTGTACCACGGTCCGCCATTTAGTGATGCCTGCTTTGGCTGATGCTGTGGGTAACACACAACGGGGACACAGCTCAACTGACTGCCCTAGGTTACATCTGCATGTAATGCGGAGCCTCCATGATTGAAAGAACTAAAATCCAATGAATGAAAGAGGCGGGCTGGGGGCAGTCAGGCTGAGGAGGAAAGAAAGAGATGAGGCTGGATGTCCTCCAGCCAGGAAATGAGGTGGAATCTATCTATCCGACTTGCTGCAGCTTTTCGTGCACATTGTGAGAAGCTCTTCATTTTTTTTTTTTTTTTTTTTTTTTTAAAGATTTCAGCAAATTCAATGGCAAAAGTTAAATATAAAATAAAACCATGATTCTTGTGAGCTACTATGGTGTATTATATACTTTCTACGGTGAATAGAATAAAATAACAAATATATAAAATGATAATAAATAACAATTTATGGTTGTGTACTTAAACATACTGGTGTATGTGATGTAAAAAATTAATTATTAAAGAAAATCAGATATGTGGGTCGCCTACCCTATACACATACTCATACACGTGTGTCACTAAAATCAAAATACAGAAATGTGTCGCACTCCACTAATATAAAATTCAAATTAAATATAATATACTCCTAAAATATATAAATTTAAAAAATCTAGCATATATAAGTCCAGCTTAGGTATGTATTCCCACTACAAATCTGTGCTTCTTCCCACAACACAATCCGTGAAAAATACTAAATTGTAAAAAATTATAAAAAAATTTATACAAAAAATTATTTTATAAAAAAGTCCACACAGTGATTTTTTTTCCTCATGTGCTCATTCACCTGTGTGCGCTCACCTGATTTCTATGGCCAAACCGTTAAGTGAGGTCAAAGACAGCTTGTGTCCCTTTAAAAGGACTTGTAGATGAATGGAGATGTGTATCCCTGTCCCAGATCTCGACATTCGCAATACAAATCTAAACTGAAGAGGATTTTATTTCATAACTAAAGCCCTGAATAAAACCTGAAAGATGTTTATTAGTAAGCAACTGTAGACAGGTTATATATTGTTTCAAATCTAAAATATTAAGTAGATCATTAATAAACAATCAAATTATTGATAAAGAATTAAAAGGATTTGGTAATGTAGCTTGTGGGGAAAAAGTCACAAAACTCTCCTTGGGTCAACAGTGACATCTAGTGGTAGGTTGTGTGAAGTGCCATTACGCATTATGGAGACCACACATGATTTCATTTGACCATTCCACAATTATTTATTTCAGGTACTTATATAGTGCCGTCAATTTACTCCGCGCTTTACATATATATTGTACATTCACATCAGTCCCTAACCCTCAAAGGGTGTACAATCTAAGGTCCCTAATTCATTCATACATACACATACTAGGGCCAATTTAAACAGGAGCCAATTAACCTACCATCATGTCTTTGGAGTGTGGGAGGAAACCGGAGTACTCAGAGGAAACCTGCACAGGGAGAACATGCAAACTCCAGTCAGGTGGTGCTATGATTGGGATTTGAACCGACCCTAGTACTGCCAGGCGGAAGTGCTAAGCATGTAGTCCAATTGACTGTTACCCACAACCAATAGCGACACTACAACCTTGATAAATGAGAACCTTCACAAACAACTTTTCCTTTGATCTCCAGAGAATGAAAAAGCCCTACCCTTTCCCACGCCACCCTCTGCACCTAATCTTTTCTTTTTTATGATTAAAAAAATCAACCTAAAAGCCCCAGTTACTAATTCCTCTGGTCATGTGACAAGCCAAGTCCCAGATCACCTTCTGCTCTGTAATGAGAGGGTTCAGTAATACACCTCCTGTATTAAAGAGACACCACTCTGGAGGAATGAGCACATGAGACAACAGCATTGTAAGTCTGGGGGGAGTGTAAGATTTACTAGCAGATTTGAATACAATAGCAAATTGATGCCAATTTCTGGCTCACACTTTATAATCAATTACAGCAAACAGTTTTTTTCCTTTTGGAATAAAAGTTTTGCATGAATAAATAAAAGCTGGTCATTTTAATCACCCCTGTCAGTGGATAATGGGTTTTCCCGTCCATATAAATTGATACATTCTGCAGGAGAGTTTGTGCTTTTGAAGAAAAGACTTGCTGCCTGGATCACCAGATGACAATAAAAGGCCTAAAAAGGAGAATAATTCAGCCATCACTTCCAAGAATCAGTAAGATGCAATATAATAAATGTTTGCTTTTGGGTTTATATCACTTTTAAGCATCGAAGTGGACCGGCAACAGCAGCATAAAACCATGTCAAGTCCCACTGCTGTCAAAAATGAGGCCTTAGGGGACACAGGGCCACCTGAATTGGAGGACCAAAGAAATGTTGCAAGGGCTGCCAAATTTTGATTTCTGCTTCAACATTCAGATGACCGGTCCAGACTAGCATATTCATGGATCCATCTGGTCTTGTGTGACCAGTTCAGGCTAGTCATGATGCAATAGTAATGTTTTTTGGTATACACTCAACCCCTCTATACCAATTGAGCTTCATTTGAATGTAATGGTAGTATTATTATTGACTATGCGCTCCAATTTATAGGTACACCTAACAACCTGGGCACAGACAGTAAATTCTCGTTAAACTAAGAAGCATAAAGTTTCCATGCACTTCTAATGTTCATCCACCAGGTGGCAGTAGTAGGGGAGCATTGAGGAGGCCATCAGCATGCAGGGTGGCAGACTCTTCGCCCGCTCACAACACTTCGGCCCCAGTCCTTCATTAATATGAATTGCGCAGTCAACTGGGAAATCAAGCCCATCCGCTTGCAATGCAGTCTTTGTGGCTATATTAATTATCTTCAAAATGTTTTGATTTTGCCGTGTAATGAATCCTGTAAATAATGACATTAGAAGCAGCCAATTTCCATATGCAGCAGAGAACATCACGCTGGGGAGAGAAAAACCAGCAGTTTGTGCAGAATAAAGACATGGGAAAAATACAAATTCCTCACATTAGAACAATACTTTTATGAATATTTTAATTTGTTTGAATATGTTTAGAATTGTGATCTACGCAGTATAATCAGTCTAGCCAATGTTTGCTAATGAAACTTTTAAAAAAAAAAGTAAGGACTTGTTCACATGGGCACTGAGAGCCGCAGACCATTAATAGGCCGTGTGTTTATGCTGTTGGAGCCGCTCAGTGTTAGATGCAGGCAGCCCATGTAAGTGTATGGGGTAGCAGTGGTGGCATGGACACAGCCACTCATCCTAATGCGACGGGGGTGCCAGCGAGTGGCCCCAAATGCACACTGTCTGTGTTCGGGGCTCCTCACCCACACATATGTCAAACTAGGAGGAAGTTCTGTGCCTGTTCTGTAACCACTGTGCCTTGTTAGACAGTGGAGGAGGAAGTGGTGCTGGATCAGTAATCTGTATATAATGACATTGTGTGCCTTGTTAGACAGTGGAGGAGGAAGCAGTGCTGGATAAGTAATCTGTATATAAAGTGACATTGTGGGCCTTGTTAGATAGTGGAGGAGGAAGCGGTGCTGGATCAGTAATATGTATATAAGGTGACATTGTGGGCCTTGTTAGACAGTGGAGGAGGAAGCAGTGCTGGATAAGTAATCTGTATATAAAGTGACATTGTGGGCCTTGTTAGATAGTGGAGGAGGAAGTGGTGCTGGATCAGAAATCTGTATATAAGGTAACATTGTGTGCCTTGTTGGACAGTGGAGGAGGAAGCGGTGCTGGATCAGAAATCTGTATATAAGGTGACATTGTGTGCCTTGTTGGACAGTGGAGGAGGAAGCGGTGCTGGATCAGTAATCTGTATAGAAGGTGTAATCTGTAAATAAGGTGACAATGTGGAGCAGCTGTACATGGCATCCAATCAGCTTCTAACCTCAGCTTGTTTAGGTAACCTTTGACAAGAGAACCTGGAAGCTGATTGGTTACTATGCGGAGGTTCATTAGATTTTGCACTCCAGTTCTAGTGAATCCCCCCATTAGCTTGGCTGCCTCTTTAGGTGAATGATTGTGAGAGGCTTTGAAGGTAAATGGCCAGGTAGGGCAGAATTATGAGGAGGGGAGTTCAGAGAAGGTGGAGCTTATGTGTGGAGTTTTGTCTTTGGGAGTGTAAAGTGGAGATAACAAGGTCTGTGTACCTGGCACAGAGTGCGTTGGAGGGAGGGAATTCTGTTCTATTCTGTTCTGCTCTGCCCTGTTCTGGTTTGCTCTGCTCTGCCCTGTTCTGCCCCTCCCTGACCTGTTCTGCTCTGCATTGTTCTGCTCGGCTCTGTCCTTCCCTGTCTTGCCCTGTTCTGCCCTGCGGTGTTCTGCACTGTTGTGTTCTGCCCTGCTTTGTTTTTTTCTGCCCTGTTCTGCTCTGCCCTTCCCTGTTCTGCTCTGCCCTTCCCTGTTCTGCTCTGCCCTTCCCTGTTCTGCTCTGCCCTTCCCTGTTCTGCTCTGCCCTTCCCTGTTCTGCTCTGCCCTTCCCTGCTCTTTCCTGCCCTGTTCTGCTCTGCCCTTCCCTGTTCTGCTCTGCCCTTCCCTGTTCTGCTCTGCCCTTCCCTGTTCTGCTCAGCTCTGTTCTATTCTGCCCTGCCCTGTTCTGCTCTGCTCTGGCCTACCATGTTCTGCCCTTCCCTGTTCTGCCCTTCCCTGTTCTTCCCATCCCTTCCCTGTTCTGCACTGCTTTGTTCTGCCCTGTTCTGCTCTGCTGTGTTTTGCTCTGCCCTGTTCTGTTGTATCTTGTTCTGCTCTGCCCTTCTGCTCTGCCCTGTCCTGTTCTGCCCTGCCCTGTCCTGTTCTGCTCTGCCCTGTTCTGCCCTGCCCTGTTCTGCTCTGCCCTGTTCTGCTCTGCCCTGTTCTGCTCTGCCCTGTTCTGCTCTGCCCTGTTCTGCTCTGCCCTGTTCTGCTCTGCCCTGGTCTGGTCTGCTCTGCCCTGGTCTGGTCTGCTCTGCTCTGCCCTGTCCTGTCCTGCTGTGCTCTGCCCTGTTCTGGTCTGCTCTACCCTGTCCTGCTCTGCTGTTCTCTGCCCTGTTCTGGTCTGCTCTTCCCTGTTCTGTCCTGCTCTGCTCTGCCCTGTTGTGCCCTGCTCTGCTATGCCCTGTTCTGTTGTGCCCTGCTCTGCTATGCCCTGTTCTGTTCTGCCCTGCTCTGCTATGCCCTGTTCTGTTCTGCCCTGCTCTGCTATGCCCTGTTCTGTTCTGCCCTGCTCTGCTATGCCCTGTTCTGTTCTGCCCTGCTCTGCTATGCCCTGTTCTGTTCTGCCCTGCTCTGCTATGCCCTGCACTGTTGTGTTTTGCTCTGCTCTGCCATGCCCTGCCCTGTTCTGCTCTGCAGTGTTCTGTTCTGCCGGCTTTGGCTGGCCATACACTATACAATTTTCTATCCAATTTCCTTTAGATTTACCTTCAACTATGTAGTGCAACGGCCTGCCTGATCAGATACAATTGAAAATGTTGTTTAGGTTTGACCTCGTATTATATGATTTTTGGTAAATCTAAAGTAAAATTCTCAAGAAAATTGTATCATGTATGGGCAGCCTTCGTCACCTCTGTGTTGGGGATGTTGGGCTCTGGACACTATTCTATGCAATTAAATGGATGAAGAAAAATGCTTTATTTGTCCACTGGATGGCAGCAGATGGCAGCAAACACATTGCACCATAGCAGCAGGATGGACCAATACTCATTTGTATGGAATTGTGACACTTTATTGGTTTGGGAGGGTTGTGTTTTTTTTTTTTTAACATATGTTCATTAAGTTTAAGAGGAAATAAGTCTTGCATGCAGGGATACTCTGTACTAATTCTGCGCAACATAAACCTGACTTAATGTTCCCCACAGGCTACAGAGCAATAGCCAGGCCCTATATGGGAGATTAATTGACTGAACAGGACAGAGAGCCTTGCCCAGTCGCTATTATTCCACCGGAGATCATCAGTGCTGTGGGGTGTTTTGTGCCTCATCTCTCTCTATCCCAGAGAATCATTGGCTACATAAGTACTCTCCTGCATTGGGCTACTCTAGAAATTGCTCTGGTCACCTGTCCATAGACTGCCATCCATTCTGTATTCTTCATAGTAAAACATATAATCATAATAATAATAAAAATTATTATTATTATCCGCTTCCCCTCCGCCCTGTAGCAGAAACACTGCTACACGGCGGCATGGGTGCGTAAAATCACTTATATATACGTGATTTTGCAGTTCCAGGTAGGGGGCACACGCGTTTGTGGCCTTGGCTGTCAATCACCGGGTCCCAGCCAGTGATTCCCCGCTGGCACTCGGCGATCTCCAAGTATTTCCGATGGGGGAGAGACCTGTATGTAAACAATACAGATCTCTCCCCTGTCAGCTCCTACACATTGATTTGTATGGCTCTGCATAGCACAGCCATACAAAGCAGTGTGCTTACAGTGTACAGCACACAGTTAACCCTTTGATTGCCCCACATGTTAACCCCTTCCTGCACAGTGTCATTAGTACAGTGTCAGTGCTTTTTATTAGCACCGATCACTGTATTGGTGTCACTGGGGATGTCAGTGACAATGAGTCAGTTCCCCCCCACTGCAGTCCCACTATAAGTCACAGATCGCCGCCATTACTAGTAAAAAAAAAAAAAAATCAGTATCTATACCGGCATTTGTAGATGCTATAACGTTCATGTAAACCAATTAATTTACAAGTACTGTATTGGGATTTTGTTAAGCAAAGAAATGTAGCAAAACACATTTTGGCCTAAATTTATGATGAAATTTGATTTTTCTAATTTTTTTTACTGGATATGTTTTATGGCAAAAAGTCAAAAATATATATATTTTCTTTCAAAATTGTCAGTCTTTTTTCGTTTACAGCACAAAAGAAGAAAAACCGCACAGGCAATCAAATACCGCTGAAAGAAAGCTCCATTTGTGGGGAAAAAAAGATTTAAATTTAATTTGGGTGCAGAGTTGCATGACTGTGCAATTGTCAGTTAAAGTAACGCAGCGCCATATCGCAAAAAACGGCCTGGTCAGGAAGTGGGGTAAATCCTCTGGAGGGCAAGTGGTTATTATTATTCGTGTTGTTTTTATTATTAGTTCTATTTCTTAGCCATGTTAGTACATTCATGTTCTACAGTACCATTTTTGACCAGTAGAGAGCGCTTATATTTCATATAATTCTTCAGTACATTGTAATGAATATTCTGAACCCTGGAAATATGTGTAAGTGGTTGACAATCGCCATATTGCACCACATCCCTAGATTAATGTACAAAAATGGGTAGGTTGTGGGATTTTAAAGGTGTGTAATAATTAGAAAAATCTTAAAAAATGTTTTTTTTTTTTGCAATTTAGTAATGTCAATAAAATTACATTGAATATGAATGGTAACAACAGGCTTAACAATCACAAAGGGCTTGACTGTTTCCTGTGGTGTACAGATGATACTTCCCAATATGTTTCACCCAACCTGGGCTTCTTCAGGGGAAGAGAAAGGCTATCCGCAATACAATCCTTTGGGACTATAATACAAATATTGTTCTTTGAGGCAGAAATAAGCATGTGTTGGATCAAAAGCTCAAGCGTCCGTGTGTATATTCTGAAGCCGGCCACAGATGAGTTGAAAATCGAATGTTCTGTCAATTTGAAAAACAAATAGCTCATACGATTTTTCTAAAAGAAATAATCCAGCATAATGGATCAGGCAGGTTCAACTGCGGCACAAAAATCGCATGTCACAAGCCAATGATTTGACAAGAATTTTCGGTTTTTATCTCATCTAGGGCTGGTTTAGGAGAACTGGGTTCATTTAAATTAGTCCATTACTGTCAGCAGAAACCGTTTTTATTTTGCTGTAATACAAGGGAAGCTCAGGTCAGACTGCTTGATTGGATTCTTTGACTATATTACCAATGTTGTGGACCAGGGTGGTGCTGTGGACATGGCATATCTTGATTTCAGCAAGGCATGTGATACAGTTCCACATAATGATCTAATAAAAACGTTGTACAAGCTAGGACTTAGCCCTTGGGTGGTTCAGTGGATATGCAGCTGGCTAAATGATAGATACCAGCAGGGGCGGACTGACCATTTTGACGCTCGGGCACTGCCCGAGGGCCCGGAGTCTGTAGGGGGCCCCATGAGATGCCCCTGGTACCTTTTTCATAGGCTTTTTTGAGTTTGGTCAAGGACACAGGGGCCCCATGATCCCCTACTGCCTGAGGGCCCCATGAGTTGTCAGTTTGCCCCTGGATACCAGAGTGTGGTTGTAAATGGGGTTCACTCGGAACAGAGACCAGTCACTAGTGGTGCACCCCAAGGCTCTGTACTAGGTCCTGTTCTATTTCATCTATATGTAAGTGATATAACTAAAGGTTTGTTGGGTAAGGTATGTCTTTTTGCTGGTGACACAAAGGTGTGCAATAGAGTTGATATCCCTGGAGGTGTCTGTAACATGGAACAAGATTTGGCATTGCTGGAAGATTGGTCAAAGAAGTGGAAATTGCAGCCCAATGTTTCTAAATGTAAAATAATGCACTTAGGGAAAAAGAATCCCTTGAGAGTGTATAACATTGGGGGTACAGTGTTGGCCAGCACTTCAGAGGAAAAGGATTTCGGGGTATTTATTTCAGATGATTTCAAAATGAGCAAACAGAGTGGCCAGGCAGTGATGAAAGCGAATAGAATTCTAGGATGCATCACTGGAGGGATCACCAGCAGGAGGAAGGAGGTCCTGATTCCTCTATATAAATCTTTATATCACTATAGGGATCACCAGCAGGAGGAAGGAGGTCCTGATTCCTCTAGATCTTTAGTTATCACTAGACGGGTCACCAGCAGGTGGATGGAGGTCCTGATTAATCTGTATAGATCTTTAGTTATCAAGGGATCACTAGCAGGAAGAAGGAGGTCCTGATTCCTCAAGATCTTTAGTTATCACTAGGGGGGGGGGGGGTCACCAGCAGGTGGATGGAGGTCCTGATTCATCTATATAGATCTTTAGTTCTCACCAGAGGGATCACCAGCAGGAAGAAGGAGGTCCTGATTCCTCAAGATCTTTAGTTATCACTAGAGGGATCACCAGCAGGTGGAAGGAGGTCCTGATTCCTCTATATAGATCTTTAGTTATCACTAGGGGGATCACCAGCGGGAGGAAGGAGGTCCTGATTCATCTATATAGATCTTTAGTTATCACTAGAGGGATCACCAGCGGGAGAAAGGAGGTCCTGATTCCTCTATATAGACCTTTAGTTATCACTAGGGGGATCACCAGCGGGAGGAAGGAGGTCCTGATTCCTCTATATAGACCTTTAGTTATCACTAGGGGGGTCACCAGCAGAAGGAAGGAGGTCCTGATTCCTCTATATAGATCTTTAGTTATCACCAGCAGGAGGAAGGAGGTCCTGATTCCTCCATATAGATCTTTAGTTGGACCTCATTTAGAATACTGTGTCCAGTTCTGGAGACCTCACTTGCAAGAAGATATTGATAGAACGAGTCCAGAGACTGGTAAGAAAAATGGTGAAAGGTCTGGGGGATAAAACTTCAGGAACGTAACATGTACAGTCTGGAGGAAAGAAGGGAAAGGGGAGATATCACTGAAATCTTTAAATACACCAAGGGGGTGAATAAGGTTCAGGAGGGAAGGATTTTTAACAGGAAACCAAGACCAAGAACACAGGGACATGACCTTAAACTAAGTGGAGGAAATTTCAAAACTAATCTCAGAAAGTACTATTTTATTGAAAGAGTAGTTGATGCTTGGAATAGACTCCCAGCAGAGGTATGGAGCCAGTCAACAGTAAATAGCTTCAAACATGTGTGGAACAAGCATAGATCTATACTCAGACAAAAAAATGAAAAAAAAAAAAAAAAAGGGGGCAAACTCGATAAACCGCCCGGTCTTTTTCTGCCATCACTTTTCTATGTTTCTATGTTTCTTTCAACATTCGACCATCAGAGTGCGCCTCTATTCATTCATATCATTTGAGTACATTTTTATGTGAACTCTACACAACAGGATCAATACTCCGTCTAATATATATTTAGTATCTAATGTGTGATTTCAATTATTATTGTGATATTATTATTATTATATTAGTAGTAGTATGTTAATATTTTGCTGAAGTACCACTTTTGACCACCAGTGAACACCTATATTCATTCATGTAATTCTACAATACATTGCAATGTGTACTCTAACAAAACAGGATTCATTTAAATAATATGTTACTCTATCTAATATGTTTAATATATAAATGTGATTGTAGTTATTATGATTATTATTATCACTATTATCAGTAGTAGCAGGTTAAAGCAGTAGTAAAGTCTAAAAGGAAAAACAAAAAAAAACGAAAGAAAGCGTCCCCCTCCAGTTAAGGGCACAATGTGCTAGTAGCCTTGCATACTAGCACATTATAAAAGACTTACTGTAGACATTATTATTATTATACAGTATTTATATAGAGCTAAAAGGTTTGCTCAGCGCTGTACATTATAGATATGAATGGCTCTGCACAGCGTATAGATGTGCAAAATATAAATTTTGAAAATATTTTTTTTGCATGCAGCCATAAGTTATACCCATGTCACAAATAAAACAGCCCAGATCTCTGCACACACAGATTTGTATTGATTTTTGGAAGTTGGCTTCTAAGAGGTGTGCAGTCTGAAAGGTTCTTAGTGAATGAAGCCTGTTCTACTGCAAGATAGACAAATATGCAGGTAAATGTGCAAAAATGATCATAAATTGCATGCAAATGGTAAATAAGACCTGAGCACAAGAGCAGTAATAAAAATGACTGACTCTTTATCCCCCCCAACAGCCTGAAATACCCAACAAAGGGAAATGTGTAAAACTAACTGCAGACAGCAGGGGGCACTGTGACACCAGATTCCATCAGCCTTCCAGCCCCTTAGTAGAATTGACTTTATTATTAATATATAATCTATTCTGCAATTGAAAGTGATAATTAATGTCAATGATCCTTTTTTTCTCCTTCATGTGTAATTCGCATGGAAGCTGAAAAAAGACGACATTGGATTAATTTCTATTTGAATTGTTTTCAAAAGGGGGGTTATATGTTGTGTGTGTGTGTATGTGGGGGGGGGGGGGGGGTTATATCGTTTCCAGTTTGTATATCTAGAATATTTTCTGAAAAAAAATCACTCTTCATTACATTTTTATAATTACTTTTTTATTAACACATGATTGTTTTAAATTGCAATTTCATGTCAATTAGATACAAGTTGTTATTTTGTAGAATTCCCTTTCATAAATGATAAAAAGGTTAATGAGGAAAATCATCTTCAGTTTCTCCATGTCTGCTAACACTTTGCTTGTTGTCTTTTACTAGATTGTGTCAGCATTTTAATACAACAGCTAAAAAAAAGATAAAATAAAAACAATGTTCAGTCCTTCCTACAGCTGACATCCAGACTCAGAGCTGCAGCACAATGCGGTCATTTGTGTGTTACCACCATGTTCTGGCAATGAAGCGTCAGTGCACATGCGTTGCAGCAGATCACAATGCATGGTAATGTACCGCCATGCATTGTGGTGGATAGTGTTGCCAAAATTGTACAAACCTGGGGGGGGGGGGGGTTTGGTCCTTTGACAGCCTATTTCAGTAGGCTTCAACACATGTTAAGGCAACACAACAGGATGCCAAGGTCTGGATGTTCCTGGTTACCCTTTTCCCAAAGCATTTCTATGCTCAGCATCAAGATTCCTGTTGTATCCTATGGTGCCTGTTCATTACTTTTTATTTATTTATTTATTTATTTCAGGTACTCCTATAGAGCTGCCAATTTATACATATACAGTATATTGTACATCCACATCAGTCCCTAACCCTCAAGGGGTGTACAATCTAAGGTCCCTAACTTACATTCATACATACACATACTAGGGTCAAGAAACCCCCAATGGCTAAACAGCCTGTCCTGGGAGTGGTACACCAGCTCATGCCATACCCCCTGCATACATATATTGGGGGAGGTGCATCCAAAAGCAATAACTTAAAAAAACCCACACAAAAGAAAGGATACAGCACCTCAATGGCTAATGAACAGGATATATTTATTGGACGTGGAAAATGACAATGCACATCCCATACATCCCCCCTCCACCGCCCACCCAAAAACTTTTGTTCAGTGCACACCAATGCAGAGTGTTGGCATGAACCTAACCCCAAGAGCAGAAAGCGGAATGCCTTGTTCATGCGTTGGCAATGCTGCCCAACGCAGGTTCTGTGAATGAGCCCCGACTCCCTACCTCTGCTATTCTAAGCATTGACTATTCTTCAGTAAAATAATACAATCCTTCTTGAATGTTCCTTCTGCTAGTTGGAGGTTATGTTCCCACGTTCTTCATCTCTGTTTTTATATTGAAAAAGTATATTGAACAGTTTGGCTGGGGTTGTCCTTTAATCTCTGAATATGTCTTGTGAAGGCCGGCATTTCGTGGATGATAGGATCCTCTGCCTAATAACAATGGTCATGTTGAGGCATGATTTTTTTCAACCAAACGTTCCCGTCAATCACACCCATGTGTCCTCCTATCTATAATTGCAGCTTTTGTATCTTCCCCAAATCTGTCCATGTATTCTTACCCCCCCCCCTCCTATGAATAGTCAGGTACTGTATTAGTCTGCTACATTCTCTGCACAAAAAATATCTTCTTTAAACCCAAGTGGCACCCTTAACCAGGAAGCCATCACCTGATTTATACTGGCCTCCATTTATATAAGGCTCCCCCTGGAATAATTCATTTTAATTGCGCAATAACAGAAATAAGTCACTGCGGTCATAAATCATCTCTGTGCTGCAAAGGCTGGCGAGGAGCGCTAATAACACGCGGTTTGCATTACTCGCTGTTCTCTGAAATTATTGCCTGTCATTGGACCATAATTCCTGCCATCAGCTCACCGCCAGGTCCTCCAGGGTGACGTGAGTGTGCTAGGAGCAGAAAATCCCCATCTGAAGACTGGATCAAAAATCACCTTACCGTCTGGCATTTGCTGGCTGACCTGTAGACATTCCTGTATTTGTTCTAATGTTGGTATTCCCATAGATTGGAGGCTGTAGACGCTCACAGAGGCACTATGGTAGTGGAGTTTAGGGACATTTTCAGTCAGGTCTCTCCTATTAAAGAAAAATTGATACCCATTCAGATCAATTAAAGCCTAACTTTTTGTTTTTTGGGTTTTTTTTCTACAGTAACGGCCTGCAGAAAGTAGAAAAAAGCAGCTCAGGCTGAAATACTTCAGGGCTTTTTCATGACATGTCTTTTGAACTGCATTTTTCTGCACACCACACACATGTACATGCTCAGCAGTGTGCAGAAAAATGCAGCTCAATGGGTATGGTGTGAACAAGCCCTCAGTCCGAAGCATTGGATTGCAGTACTTCCTTTTCAACACAAGATGTTCTCAGTTTTCTGGGTTGAAAGTTTTCCAGCATCATTCGACCTACAAGACTGAGGACATACTATGAAAAAAGGTTGTCATGGTGCCATGACGTCATGGCTCTATGAATGAAGGATGCCTTGGCAAGGCAAGGGTTCCATGACCTAATGAATTAAGGGAGTACCATGGGTATCATGGTTCTATTGCTCTATGTATGAAAGGGGTTCCATGATTCTATGAATGAATGACGGGTGTCATGACTCCAAGAATGAAGGGTATCATATCTCCATGACTCCTTGGCTGTACGAATAAAGAGTGTAATGGCTCCATAACTCCAAGGCTCTTTAAATGAAGGGTGTCAAGACTCCATGAATCAAGGGTATCGTGGTTCTATTGCTCTATGAATGAAGGGGGTGCCATGGCCCTATGAATGAATGAAGGGTGTCATAGCTTCATGGCGACATGATTGAACGGTGTTCAATGGCTTCATGACTTCATGGCTCTATAAATAAAGGGTCTTGTGGCTCTGTGCCTCTACGAATGAAGAGAGCCATGGCTCTTTGAAAGAAGAGTTCCATGGCTCTATGATTGAATAGTCTCATGACTCCATGGCTCTATGAATGAATGGTGTCATGGCTGCACCACTCCAAGGCACTATGAATGAAGGGTATCATGGTTCCTTGACTGCCATAGCTCTATGAAGGATGGGTGCCATGGCTCAATGAATAGTGCCATGACTCCATGGCTCTATAACTGAAGGGTGTCATGGCTGTATGAATGGTGTCATGGCTTCATGATGCCAAAAAATGAAAGGTGTCATGGCTTCATGGCTCTGTGAATGAAGGGTGTCATGACTATAAGGCTCTAAGAAGGGAGAGTGTCCTGATTCTATGAATCAAGGGTATCATGTCTCCTTGACTCCATTGTGCTATGAATGAAGGGTGTCAAGGCTGTATGAATCTCCTAGATTGTAAGCTCTAATGAGCCGGACCCTCTGTTTCCACTTGTACCAAAATGTATTGTTACTGTAATGTCTGTCTTCATTTTGTAAAGTGCTGAGCAAACTGTTGGTGCTATATAAATCCTGTATAATAATAGTAATGAATGTTGTCATGGCTTCGTGATACCATGAATGAAAAGTGTCATGGCTACATGACTTCATTGCTCTATGAATGAAGGGTGTCATGGCTGTATGAATGAACGGTGCCATGGCTCCACGATTTCATAGCTCTATGAATGAAGGGTGTTTATCACGGCACCCTCTATTCATGGTGTTTATCAGGGCACCCTCTATTCATGGTGTTTATCACGGCACCCTCTTTTCATGGTGTTTATCACGGCACCCTCTATTCATGGTGTTTATCCCGGCACCCTCTATTCATGGTGTTTATCACGGCACCCTCTATTCATGGTGTTTATCACGGCACCCTCTATTCATGGTGTTTATCACGGCACCCTCTATTCATGGTGTTTATCACGGCACCCTCTATTCATGGTGTTTATCACGGCACCCTCTATTCATGGTGTTTATCACGGCACCTTCTATTCATGGTGTTTATCACGGCACCCTCTATTCATGGTGTTTATCACGGCACCCTCTATTCATGGTGTTTATCACGGCACCTTCTATTCATGGTGTTTATCACGGCACCTTCTATTCATGGTGTTTATCACGGAACCCTCTCTTCATGGTGTTTATCAGGGCACCCTCTCTTCATGGTGTTTATCAGGGCACCCTCTCTTCATGGTGTTTATCAGGGCACCCTCTCTTCATGGTGTTTATCAGGGCACCCTCTATTCATGGTGTTTATCAGGGCACCCTCTATTCATGGTGTTTATCACGGCACCCTCTATTCATGGTGTTTATCACGGCACCCTCTATTCATGGTGTTTATCACGGCACCTTCTATTCATGGTGTTTATCACGGCACCTTCTATTCATGGTGTTTATCACGGAACCCTCTCTTCATGGTGTTTATCAGGGCACCCTCTCTTCATGGTGTTTATCACGGAACCCTCTCTTCATGGTGTTTATCAGGGCACCCTCTCTTCATGGTGTTTATCAGGGCACCCTCTCTTCATGGTGTTTATCAGGGCACCCTCTATTCATGGTGTTTATCAGGGCACCCTCTATTCATGGTGTTTATCAGGGCACCCTCTATTCATGGTGTTTATCACGGCACCCTCTATTCATGGTGTTTATCACGGCACCCTCTATTCATGGTGTTTATGCAGTTATGATATCATAGACCTTTTCTGCATCTGAGGGCCACTGCCGAAAAAGATCGGGAGGAGAACTGGCCAAAAGACATCAGAAAAAGGTAAGCAAGTATATTAAAATTAAGTGCTGGGGGGAGCCTCAAGGGGGATTGGGCACCCCTGGGATTTGGGCTTTAATTGTGAGCAATGTGCACATGGGTAGGGAAGTCCACAGAAAAGTACTATAGAATATAACAGGCTTCAGGCATTTGCAGTAAGCTTTTTGTTCCATACATTTGCAGATAACTGTGACTCCCCCTCACCGCAGTGCTTCCTTTACTCACCAGTAAAACCAAGTGCTGAGAGTTATTTATTTCACACATTCATACCGGAGCAATGTATTCCGCAGAGCTGCGCAGAGAACATTCAGCCATTCACATCAGATCCCACAATAGAAATCTTTACACACTAGAAGCAATTACTCCGAGGAAAATGCGGAATAGTGGAAAAGGTAGATGGAACAGAAATAGCTTTGTATTGTTGTGAGGTTGTCGTATGGAGGAGGTTCAGCCATAAATGGGGTAGGCTGTAAGATAGTACAGACAGAAAAATACCCAACTGGTTATCATTTACAGAGGGACTGGTGGGGAAAATAGCAAATTTTGGAGCTGGGGAAAATAGAGGAGAGGGATGCTGAACGCCGTGGGTGTTACTTCTAAATACCAAAGGATGTTGGGGTATGCTCAGTTATATTAGTGTGGCCTTAGTGACACTAAGGCCCTGATTCACTAAGATGTGAGTGTAATAGCAGAGACTGACCATTCAGGCAGACTCCGGTCAATCAATCAGTCGTCTGACCAGCGTCTAGCAAGCTCATTGACGAGCGTCTATTGACTACTTTGCTATCACTGGCACATTTTTAGGTGCAATACCGGATATGTTCGCTAGATGGCGCACAAGCGCGGGCTTTATTTACATTGGCGTTTTCATGATGGCAAAAGAATTCTTAGAATGTTATAAATACACCTGTACACCTGTATTAGAATTTTCTATTTTCTTCTATTTATTTTCTTGCTGTGTCTCCAAAATGATCAGGAAACTAATGCATTTACTAATGAATGTCATACATTCTGTACTCAAATGTTAAACATTTACACACTTATATCTCAAATAATTTATATACTTCTAATTTCCCAATATAATTATATATCTTCATTCTCTTTAATCACGTAACTATTCTATGGTAAAGACAAGTGCAGCGCTATAAATGCATGTGATCAATAATGAACGCATGTAAAAACCAAAAAGTGCAAAGAATTGCAACAATGATGTAATATTGTAAATGGTGCTAAAATAAGTTCATGTAATCATTCCTGAATAATGGAATGTCCTTGGTGTGAGAGTACCAACTCAGAGAGTGCCTATGAATGGCACGTGTGGTCTCTCCGTGACGGACAGTAGTGCATGAACTCGTGAAAGGTAAACCACCCTTGGGACTGGTCTACACTCACCAGAACAAAAGTATTAATGTGTATGGGTTATACACTCCACACATCTGGGGGTGCAGTGGTATGCTGGCAGTTATGGGTTAGTCATCCAGCTCCATCCATCCATCCATCAGGGTGGGTGCCCAAATGGTCCTGGGGAGGAATTAGCTCAGCCACAGGAGCCAGAAAGGTGCTCAATAGTGTAGTACACTGTCACAGGGGTGGATGACCTTTCACGAGTTCATGCACTACTGTTCGTGGTTATATTCATCTTGTGTATTACCATTTTACTAGTCTATATCATTTGACCAGCGCTCGCTTTATCATTTTCAAACAATGGAACTATTCTACATTATAACTCAAACTGTGTCTCCCACAGTGGTTTAGTGGTTAGAGCTCAGAACTTACAGCACTTGGGTCATGGGTTCTAATCCCGGTCATGGCTACATCCTAAAAAATGGAGATCAATTTTCTGGGTTGTGTCAGTGCCAGGAATATTGATCAAACAATTATGATTTTGCCTAATGACTAGAAAGTGGATGAATGTACTCTTCTGCCAATTAGGAAATGTGCCATTTTCATGCCGTGTATATTTCATTGTAACATTTTTCTCTTTTAAATCTGTCTCCTTATACAACTTGACCCCCTCCCCCACCCCGCCATCACCTGTCCCATATGCAAATCTATGGATCACCGCCCCACTCTTTAACTATCTATTTACTGATCAAGTGAATGTGTCTCATTTTCTATCAGCTACAGCTCAGATCTCACATTATTATACAATTGCTGATTGTATCTCACCACTAGTCTGATTGAATTCACAATTCCTGGTCAGTCCCGTTCCCTGACCTCTAATAAACTTTAGGGCCAGTTCACACTACATGTGTTTCAGTTGCTTTTTCGGCATCACAAACGCACAGAAAGAAGGTTATATGGTTGTCAATGTCATAGTTCACATCAGCACTTGCATTTTCAGTGCATTGCAGGTGCTGTAAACAAAGTTGACCACGCTGCATTGTTTCTGCACAGAACTGTACTGGAACACATTGAAACGTCCTTGAATGTACTAAAACGCACATGTCCCTAACTACATTGAATACAAAGAAAATAGAAAAAAATAAGTGGAAGGGATATAAAAATGCAATGTAAACATGTCCAAAACGCATTCAAAATGTACTGGAACACACTAAACATGCATGCCAAAAGGGCATGAAAAAAACCCATCAGGAACACATCTAGACTGTTTCTATAGTGTGAACCAGCCCTTAGGACTTGTTCACACCATTGGTGGTGCAGAAACGCATGCAAGAACACACATTTTCCAGCACAGCAAAGAAATGCAATGCCCTATGTAGATGTGCGCAGGTACCATGATGAAAACGTTGTTGCACCTACACACTTCTATTAAAAACAGCCCCATTCACAGCCACAAATACGCATGGCACCACACTACTGTGCGGTTAGGTGCGACACACTTGGAAAATAACATAAAAATAAGCCAACATGGCTAAAACATATCTTGAAAATATGGGGACTCTGATATCCGGCGACAGTCCGTTCACGAACGAGAAGCAATTCTGCACCCCTAAAACCAACATAGAGGAAAGGGATGGTCAAATTGCTGTGCTGCTTCCAAACCACCTCTGGCATGCCAGGGTCATTATGCAGGTCCTCGATGCCAGTTCTTGCCTGCAGCCACAAAATATCCACTGGCCACGAGTGAAGGTGAGTGGAGGACGTGAAGGTGGATTTCTACCAGCTTCAACCGCAAGCAGTACCACTCCTGAAAAATGAGAGCAAATAATCATTGACACGTCATCATGACAGTCAATTCTCAGTGCAGGCTATCTAGAGTGTCTTTCCTTTTTAACCATTTCAAGAGTTCAAGGAAACATTCTTGGAGCATCTACTGTGTTTGGAAAGGCCAAAGGTCCCCCCCCTCCCCCAGGCACACTAATGCTTATGCAGACCATAGACGGGGAGAAAAACGGCCGATTTTTCTTTTAAAAAATGAAAAATTGGTTGTTCAAGCGGCCGACGTTGCCAGCAATGGTAAAAAAAAAATCGGCCGATTTTCATCCCGTCTACAGCCGGCAAAAAGTGTCTCTGCAGAGAGCTCCGCTATTTCTTTGACAGTTCCTTGACATTTACAGCGGTTGCAACAATGTATCTATTTGTATCCATTTAGGATACAGATGTTTTTATTCGGAAACAAATAGATACAATGTTGCAACCGCTGTAAATGTCAAGGAACTGTCAAAGAAATAGCGGAGCTCTCTGCAGGGACACTTTTTGCCATACTGGAATTCCTCTCATTTTTCATCCTTCTTCTTCTTCTTCTTCATCATCATCCTCTTCTTCTTTTTCATCATCATCCTCTTCTTCTTTTTCATCATCATCCTCTTCTTCTTCATCCTCTTCTTCTTCATCCTCTTCTTCTTCATCATCTTCATCCTCTTCTTCTTCATCCTCTTCTTCATCATCTTGATCATCATCATCCTCTTCTTCTTCTTCTTCATCCTCTTATTCTTCTTCATCATCATCCTCCTCTTCATCATCTTCTTCTTCTTCTTCTTCATCATCATCCTCTTCTTCTTCATCATCATCCTCTTCATCATCATCATCATCCTCTTCTTCTTCTTCATCATCCTCTTCTTCTTCATCATCATCATCATCCTCTTCTTCTTCATCATCATCATCATCCTCTTCTTCTTCATCATCTTCATCATCATCATCCTCTTCATCATCATCCTCTTCTTCATCTTCTTCTTCTTCATCATCATCATCATCATCCTCTTCGTCTTCTTCTTCTTCATCATCATCATCCTCTTCTTCTTCTTCTTCATCATCATCATCCTCTTCTTCTTCTTCATCATCATCATCCTCTTCTTCTTCTTCTTCATCCTCTTCTTCTTCTTCTTCATCCTCTTCTTCTTCTTCTTCTTCTTCATCATCATCATCCTCTTCTTCATCCTCTTCTTCTTTTTCTTCTTTTTGTCTTCCTCTTGCAGGTCACTGCTCATGTGCAGATTTTTTATCAGTAAAAAATCGGCCAATTTGCCCATCATTGCCGCGAAAATCGGCCGATCGGCAAATTCGGCCGTTTTTTTTTCCAACTTTACCGAAAAAAAAAATCTGCCAAAATACCGAAAAACGGCCGAACAAATAGCCCACTAACGATCCGAAAATCGGCCGATTTTATTTTCGGACGAAAAATCGGCCAATTTTCGACCCATCTATGGCCTGCATAAGATATGGTGTGGCCCTAGGGTCAATGTGTGTTTAGAATACTTCCAAAATGCACATACAAAAACACTCCATCCAAATGCATGTTGCATTTCTATAGCATGTTAAACAGAAAAAAAATGCACTTACATAATGTTAACATACGCAAGTAAAAGTAGACAAAATCCACATCCTTTTATTCTGGCTTCACATACATGCATTGTGGTCTAACACCGCACTCCTGGGCAAATCACATGCAATTTGTGTGCGTTGCAATTAGAGACAAACATTTTGCACACCTCAAATTGCACCGCATCCGGGCCAAAAATGTGCAGGACCCTTTTTCAGGGTATGCACATGTATTGTACTGTCCAAGGCATTGCACACTAACGCATTGCACACTAAAAATGTCAAATACGTTAGTGTGTACAGTGCATGAGTGTAAAATGCTTTAGTGTGTACAGTGCATGAGTGTAAAATGCGTTAGTGTGTACAGTGCATGAGTGTAAAATGCTTTAGTGTGTACAGTGCATGAGTGTAAAATGCTTTAGTGCACACTGCAGTGTACAACGCATTGCACACTGTAATACACTGTAATACCGTGTACACCCACACATTGTAGACTGTAATGCACTGTACACTATCATGCAGGATGGAGCAACGCATTGCACACTGTGATACCGTGTACACCCACACATTGTAGACTGTAATGCACTGTACACTGTCATGCAGGATGGAGCTACGCATTGCACACTGTGATACGCTGTCCACTGTCATGCAGAATCCAGCAACGCATTGCACACTGTAATACCATGTACACCAACACATTGTAGAATGTAATGCATTATACGCAGTATACATGTCCAGATATTCAAAGATTAGCCATGAAGGCCTAGCTGGTTACCTATTGGGCGACCGCAGATAGCCGAATAACGCTACACTGCATCCAGGCAGCTCTGGGAGGGTGTCATATGACATCCTGGCAGAACGCGCTCTCCGTGATTGCTGTGTCCTAAGGACACAGCTGATCACGTGATGTGGTAAAGGCCAATCACAGCGGCTTTTTACCATGTGATCAGCCATGTCCAATGACACGCTGATCACCGGGAAATGCATTTGCCGGGTCTTGGCTGCACTTTCATCACGCTATCAGAATGTGTGGAAAGTACTGCCGAGAACCAGCAGTTATCAAAGCAGGGGTCGGCCCCGATGATCAGTGCCACCCAACAGTTCCGCCCACCTGTGGCCAGCAGTGCCACCCACCAGTGCTGCCTCATCAACGCACATCAGTGTTGCTAAATTACCAGTTTACCAAATGTTATAATATAAACAGACTTTTATTCATTATGAGCTATTTTGTGGTTTATCGAGCAAAAAGTAAAACACACAGCAGCAAGTCAATACCACCCAAAGAAAGCTCTATTTGTCTGAAAAAACTGATATAAATTTAAGATGGGTACAATGTGGCATGACCGCACAATTGTCATTCAAAGGGTAATAGTGCAGAAAGATGAAAATTGGCCAGGACAGGAAGGGGGTAGGAGTACCCAGTAGGCAAGTGGTTAATATCATTGACCCATCAATACCCAGGAGCTAATGTACAGATAAGTAGCATGTGCACCAAGTGAGATTCTGCTAGGCCCCACCCACAAAATTGCAATTACCTGTCCCTCACATGTTATAAACATGTTTGCAATGGCCACACTTACTGTACATATAAGGATCATCTCCTCAGTTGATAACTGTGCTCTTGCCATGTCCAAATGCCAATAAGGTTATCAAAATTTTCAACCAACACAAAACCTCCAACCACTTGTCATCCACTTACACTCCCCACAACCACTTCCGGGTGCGCGCGCACGTGATGACGGACTTCCAGGATAGCCGTTCATGCGCCATGCGGACACCTGTTTGGTGCTTATTTGTTTGCAATCGCGCATTTTTATGTGCGGCTATGATAGCTTTCGCAAATGTGTGTTTCTTATTGATTTGTTTTTTTTAACCTTGGCTAATATTTGTTGCCAAAGGCCAAAAATCAACAAAGTGTGGACTATTTTATTACTGTAAATCGAATTGTAGAAAACCTGTAGCTGGCTGCACAGTGAATGTGACATTCATTAGTACATAATATTGTGGTGCAAGTGGGTTTTTTTTTTTTGGTTTTGAAAAAGCCAGTTTGCACCCACTTGCATATTCACGCTCTTACAAGCTACATTTGAGCAGATTATATAAGTATACAAAGTAACTATTAAGGTTGTTCATATATTGAACATAAAATAAACACAAAAACATCGGTCAAATATTTATTGATCAAATATATCGTCATTTATTTGGTCAGCAGGAACAAGTAGGTACAGTCAATATCTTGGCGAGTCACAAAAATAGGATTGATGTGGCAAAAATAAAACACTCCTGCTCATAAGAGCTTACAATCTAAAGATACTTCTAGTGAACTGTGTGTGCTCAGGTTATAGCAGGAAACAAAGGGGAAGATGAATCAAGTAACATTTTCATGCACATAGGATTTACTTACACAATCACGTAGTATAAAGATCCATTCAAAAAAAAAAAGTCTTCAGATCAAAATATCAAGAAAACAAAGCATGTGAAAAAAAACCCTCCCACCTCTACAAATCCCCTCCCACCTCTACAAATCCCCTACACATACATTTGTCAGCAGGTTTGTCAGAAAAATGCATTGGAGTCTAAATAAGCAAGCAAAATTAAAACAAGAGCAGATTTTAAACAAAACGATTGACATGTGTGAGGCTTTCAATGCAAAGAGAAAAAACACAATCATTGTGCAATAACACACAAACACTTTACAAGGCCAAAAATATGCAAACATTTCCAGCCCACTTCCAAACACAGCCTGGGTGGTGTCTGGGGCAATTCAGCACAAAATCTCTTCCTCCCCCAAACCACTACAAGCAAGGACTTAGTCACAAACCACCCGGCCTAGTAACAGGCCAAATCACTCCCTACTGCACGTCTTTATATAAACTAGGTTGTATTTGGAGCACGCCAAACAAGGCCCCACACCCAATGAAGCCACACCCACCACTGACCTTAATTTGGTCAGTGAAAGTGTTTTCACCTGATGAATCCGCTTCCTACCTGCATTAACCCTTGGTATACAGGCCCCACAAATCAGAAAGATATATACAGTGAAATGTATGTGTGCAGCATACAACAGAACATTGAGCAGGGATGTGAAAGGGAACCCCAATTGGAACCTTTATTGCTACTATGGTCACAATTCCCTCC
Organism: Staurois parvus; assembly: GCF_062004578.1. Lineage (NCBI taxonomy): Eukaryota > Metazoa > Chordata > Amphibia > Anura > Ranidae > Staurois > Staurois parvus. The sequence continues at coordinate 120,256 of NW_028318049.1, read as the reverse complement.
AGATTCTCGCATGAGTTAAGACAGTCACATGACCACATCTTGTATGCAATACTGAAAATGACAAATCGATTTGACTAGTATGGTGAATTTCCCATCAATTGGCAAAACACTCCAGAAATCAAACATCACCAAACATTACACTCTGGGCAAAGCTGATTTACAAATCCTGCGACTTACAGTAAAGTTGACCATTTTAATGCAATTTTCAAGACATCTGACACAGATCTCTATGCAAATTGCCACTAAAGTAGTACATGTACTACTATAGAAATCAGTGTTTGAAACGCACCCATGTGGTCACTCTAATAGCAGACAATAGGGTGCGACTTTGCAGACGATTTACAGCTTGCATGTTGTGCAAATCACATGCCAAGTCCCACTCAATGTGCACGCTATTGGAGCGTTCATATTGTTGTGGTTCAAACTTGGTTGGAGCCGCAAGTAATAATAGAGTAATGAATACACTACTTTTCATGCAATTTGCTGAGAGATCGGTGTCGATTGTCTTGCAAATTGCACTTGAAATCACCATGTACCCTAACTTTGAAATCATGCAACTTCTATGCAAGTCACATGATGTGACTGTGGTGTCAATAACACCACTTAGAAATCTGCTTTAATGTGACCGGGTAGCCCCCAGTAACATTGTTTGCGATTGCCATGCAATTGGCATTACAGGCGACTTGCAAATCGTAGACCAAGTCGCACCCTATTGGCCACTGTAGGCTCTGTTCACATCCAATTGGATTGTGAACTCGTGCAACTTCACTGTAAGTTGGGCAATTGCCGCATCGGATTAGATGTGACAGTGGTGTTAGCCCCCAGTAACATTGTGTGCAATTTGCAATGCAAAGGGCAAGTTGCTGGCCATGCCAATCGCATGACAAGTCGCATCCAGGGTGTGCAATTTCAGGTGCGATTTGTGAATTGACATGGTACCTGATATTGGATATAATGAATGTGAATGTGAGTGTATTAACGTACGCCATTTGTTGCAGTGAGAGTTCAAAGGTATTTGAAGATTTTGGCCATTTATTAGCAATTTAACATCTAGACTCAAATAGAAATCGCAATGCTACACACAATTGAAAACACAACTAGTTAGTAATTCTCTAGAAAACACAGTAAAATTGGCAACTTAAACAGTAATTTTCATTTGCATATAGTGTGAACGAAGCAGGAGAATTAACAAAGGAAATAAATCTTTGAAGGCGTGCGGTCTGCTTTGCATTTGGTGGAAAAATCCATACCAGTATTTGTGACAAGTTTGATGTGTGGATTCACCAACCAAGTCTTTTCTCTCTCGCTCACTCTTCTTTGTCTCACTGGCTCGCTCTTCTCTCTCGCTCACTCTTCTGTATGTCTCTCTTTATCACTCTTCAGTATGTTTTTCTCGCTCACTCTTCTTCATCTCACTGGCTCGCTCTTCTCTCTCTCTGTCAGCTCTTTGCTTGCCAAATCCTTCACAAAAGTGGGTTGAGTGTAAACCATCATTATCAAATCTATTAGTGCTCCAGGCTCTTATCTTACCCCATTGTATGACATTCACATAAGGTGCAGCTTTGAAGGTGTTTCAACAGACAAGGCCTCATTCTAATTCACATTTTAGGGATCACTTAGACAGAAAGCAAAGATGTTGCCAGAACATCTATTTGAAGACAGCCACACACGGAGATCATACTACTTCCTTGCCGTGGTTGGGATTCAAACCGACAACCCTAGAGTTGTGAGGCAGTAGTGCTAACCACTAATCCACGGAGCTACATTGCTAACCCAGCCTGTATTTCTGTGCTGTGAATCAATCTTAGGTCCCTGGGCAAGTTCAGTGTAACTACCAGATATCTCCAATGTGACACAAATGTTGTGCTATGTTGCCAATTCACATGTATGATGGTTCTATGTATCCCAATACAAAGGATTGCAATACTAATACAGGCGTACCTCGGTTTACCAATGCCTCAGGGAACGTCATATTTGGGGTACAAATGCCAAACCATTTCAGTTAATTGGTCTGTTTACAAATGTTTGAATAATTTGGTATGGGCATGTGGCCTGGTATGGTTCAGGAGGGGGGGAGGCGCTCGCTTGTCCCCCCCCCCTTTCCTGACCTGCTGGGCTGCATGCTCAGATAAGTATCTGTTATGGATTTTGGGGGGTACCCCATGCTGTTTTTTATTTAATTTCAGCGTGGAGTTACCCCTTAACATCCATACGAGACCCAAAGGGCTTAGTATGGATGGGAGGGGGGACCCCACGCCGGGTTTTTTACAAATTGTTTATAATTCCCTGCAATACTTTTACATCAACTGTCAGTGGGGAACTCCGCCGACAGCTGAAACATGAGCGCTGCATTGGTTTTCGCTACTAAAATGCTGCATGAGTTGATAACATAACTCATGCGGGATTGTAGGAGCGACAGCCATGTGTTAATGTTTCAACTGTCAGCGGGGTTCCCCACTGACAGCTGAATGTAAAAAAAAAAAAAAAAAAGCGTGGGGTCCCCCCTCCCATCCATACCAAGCCCTTCGGATCTGGTATGGATATTAAGGGGGAACTCCACGCTGAAATAAAAAAAAACAGCTTGGGGATCCCCCCAAAATCCATACCAGACCCTTATCCGAGCATGCAGCCCGGCAGGTCAGGAAAGGGGGGGGGACGAGCGAGCGCCCCCCCTCCTGAACTATACCAGGCCACCTGCCCTCAACATGGGGGGGTGCTTTGGGGAAGGGGGGCTCCCCCCCAAAGCACCTTGTCCCCATGTTAATGGGGACAAGGGCCTCTTCCGTTATTGGGATAATTGGTCAGCCATTTTTTGGGATTTTAGCATATTTTGTTTACCAGTAAAGTTGAAAATTTTTTGTTCCAAATTTACTGATAAAAAAAATGTGCCAAAATCCCGAAAAACAGCTGACCAATTAACCCACTAACGGCCCGAAAATCGTTCGATTTTCTTTTCGGCAGAAAAATCGACCGATTTTAGACCCATCTATGGCCTGCTTTACATGGGTCTAAAATCGTCCGCAAAAAAAATCGGCTGATTTTCAGCCCGTTAGTGGGTTAATTGGTCAGCCATTTTTGGGGATTTTGCAACTTTTTTTAATTGGTAAATTTGGATAAAAATTGGCCGATTTTGCAGATCGGCCGATTTTAGCTGCAATGATCGGCAAATTGGCTGATCTTTTAACAGATAAATAATCTGCACATGAGCCATGACCTGCAAGAAAAAGAATAAAAAAAAAGAATAAGAAAAAGAAAAATGCAGGCCTTAGATGGGGCGAAAACTGACAGTTTTAAAAAAAAAAAATCGGTTGTTCAATGGGCCGACGTTACCACCAATGGCAAAAAAATTGTTCGATTTTCGCCCCATCTACGGCCTGCAAATATAATAGCGAAGTAATTACTTCTGTCCCTGCAGAGAGCTGCGCTATTATATTTGACATTAAAAAGTATAAAGGTTGCAACATTGTATCTATTTGTATCCGAATAAAAACATCTATATCCGGAATGGATACAAATGGATACAATGTTGCAGTCTCTATACTTTTTAATGTCAAATATAATAGCGGAGCTCTCTGCAGGGACAGAAGGAATGTTTCAGCTGTCATCGGGGTTTCCCACTGACAGCTGAATTTTAAATTATTTCCGTGAATTAAATAAATAATAAAAAAAACAGCGTGGGTCCCCCCTCTCATCCATACCAAGCCCTTCAGGTCTGGTATGGGTATTAAGGGGGAACTCCACGCTGAAATTTAAAAAAAAAACAGCGTGGGTCCCCCTCAATATCCATACCAGACCCTTATCCGAGCATGCAGCCCGGCAGGTCAGGAAAGGGGGGGGACGAGCAAGCGCCCCCCCCCTCCTGAACCATACCAGGCCACATGCCCTCAACATGGGGGGGTGCTTTGAGGCAGGGGGGGCTCCCCCCCCAAAGCACCTTGTCCCCATGTTGATGAGGACAAGGGCCTCTTCCCCACAACCCTGGCCGGTGGTTGTGGGGGTCTGCGGGCGGGGGGCTTATCAGAATCTGGAAGCCCCCTTTAACAAGGGGGCCCCCAGATCCCGCCCCCCCCCCCTACGTGAACGAGTCTGCGGTACATGGTCCCGCAGACTCCTTCACAAAAAAACTAAGTGTGGTGTAAAAAAAACACAGTACAGGGTCTTTGACAAGTCCTTTATTAAAACAATGTCCCCCGAAGTAGATCCAACGTCAATCACGGCGGCGGCGGCAGGGACCCGAAAAAAGAAAAAAAAAAAAGGTTCCGCTCCCGTCGGAGGCTCCCAGCCTTGTGAAGAAGAGGCTAGCTGACAGTTCTTATATAGGTATGGGGCGGGGCCAGCCGGGCACATCATCCCCGCCCCTTACCTATTTGAGAAATGTCACCCTGTCTCTCCGCTGAGGCTAACTAGCTGAATGCAGGAGACAGTCTGACATTTCTTATATAGCTATGGGGCGGGGCCAGCCGGGAACAGCAAGCATGTGACATGGGGCGGGTCACTCCGATGATGTCCCCGGCTGGCCCCGCCCCATAGCTATATAAGAAATGTCAGACTGTCTCCTGCATTCAGCTAGTTAGCCTCAGCGGAGAGACAGGGTGACATTTCTCAAATAGGTAAGGGGCGGGGATGATGTGCCCGGCTGGCCCCGCCCCATACCTATATAAGAACTGTCAGCTAGCCTCTTCTTCACATGGCTGGAAGCCTCCGACGGGAGCGGAACCTTTTTTTTTTTTTCTTTTTTCGGGTCCCTGCCGCCGCCGCCGCCGTGATTGACGTTGGATCTACTTCGGGGGACATTGTTTTAATAAAGGACTTGTCAAAGACCCTGTACTGTGTTTTTTTTACACCACACTTTTTTTTTTTGTGAAGGAGTCTGCGGGAGCATCTACCGCAGACTCGTTCACGTAGGGGGGGGGGGCGGGATCTGGGGGCCCCCTTGTTAAAGGGGGCTTCCAGATTCTGATAAGCCCCCCGCCCGCAGACCCCCACAACCACCGGCCAGGGTTGTGGGGAAGAGGCCCTTGTCCTCATCAACATGGGGACAAGGTGCTTTGGGGGGGGGAGCCTCCCTGCCTCAAAGCACCCCCCCATGTTGAGGGCATGTGGCCTGGTATGGTTCAGGAGGGGGGGGGGCGCTTGCTCGTCCCCCCCCTTTCCTGACCTGCCGGGCTGCATGCTCGGATAAGGGTCTGGTATGGATATTGAGGGGGACCCACGCTGTTTTTTTTTTTAAATTTCAGCGTGGAGTTCCCCCTTAATATCCATACCAGACCTGAAGGGCTTGGTATGGATGAGAGGGGGGACCCACGCTGTTTTTTTTTTTTTTTTTTTTTTATTGTGGACCTTTATTTTTACATTCAGCTGTCAAAATAAATATTATCTAGACCTTTGAAATAAGTAAAATCATTACAGAAATAATTATAAAGGATAAGAAACAAAAATAGAATCACTAGAACTAAGGAAATCTAGTTAGATTACATGAAGATATGCCGAGTGCTGTTTATTAAACACAATAGTCGCGAGCGAGTGCCGGCTCTCAGAGGAATCCACAATCAGATTCACTATTAGTCAGTGGCTAAAAAGCAAACGCCCATGGCAGAAGTCTAAAATGTGTTCTGCACATGCTCAGTTGTATCTGCCAAAGACACTGCACGGGCTTCTAGATTTTTACTGTGTCGATTTCCTTGAAAAAAACGATTTTTAACACATTTTTAATTTTTTTGGAAATAGCAGATATTGTTTAAAGTGAAGTCCTGATATTTGGCAAAGCAAATTTCTAAGTGAACATGTCTCTGCAGTGATTTTTCATGGTTTTAGACTTGCTTCTTAGCAAGTCTGTTTTGTGAGTCTGATTTCGGGCGTGTGTCTTTTTGTGAATTAGATTGGGCATCTGCTTATGGGCTCTGCTCAATAGTGAATTAGGTTGCAGGGTAAAAAATGACGGACGCCCATGAAAATTGGGCTTAAGCCCATAAATATGCGCCCACGCCCAATAGTGAATCAGGGCCTAAATGTCTACTTCCTTGTACCATACTCCGTGAGCTCCTGAACGTCTCCTTTTCCTCCTCACTTCTATTCGCAATGAACAGTGCACGTCCCACAGTCTTTCTGGAGCAAACAAGAGAGGATGGCTATGTTCCTACATACAAGGGGGGTCATGGAGAGTGAATCACAGCAAAAAAAAAAAAGGAATTTGGAGGAGGCTGAGGGCAATAGAAGAGACTGCTTTTCATTAAGAACACATACATTTTTTTTTAAAACTTAAATTTTGTGTCACTTTAATAACTTTTCTATACCGAGGCAATTTCTTAATTTTTCCCACACGTTAAAATTTACAGTTTTTTGCTCGAAAATGACCTAAAAGCACAATTATATGTTTTCTGAAAGCAAAGGCCCTGTAGAATAAAATGGTTGCAGGTCTAATATTTTATGTTGTGCAATATATGCACAACTGTTTATAAAACCTATGTTTTCAGGAAAAAGTACACTAAAATGAATATTAGTGCACACAAACCTATGGTACTCAATTACTGGGTAAAATATGGGGTTGAACTGAATAAATAGATACCAAACAGGTCAAGCCTTAAAATTTGCACTTACCTGTGAAATGGAGAAAATCTGCGGTACCCAAACCTGCTCATCAGTGACTGCTTAAAAGCCTTCATAGGTCATCAGTCATACAGACTCCACCTCTGCAACATCTCCAAAATACGCCCATTCCTAACCCCAGAAACTACTAAGCAACTCATCCACTCCCTCATCATATCATGACTCGATTACTGCAACTCCCTCCTCACTGGCCTGCCTCACCTCAGGCTATCCCTGCTTCAGTCAATCCTGAATACGGCAACCAGACTCATCCACCTTACCAACCGCTCCGTTTCTGCCACCCCCCTCTGCCAATCCCTCCACTGGCTTCCGATTGCCCAACGGATCAAATTGCTAACACTGACGTACAAAGCTGTCCATAACACTGCCCCAAACTACATCACCAACCTAATATCCAAATACCACCCAAAACACACTCTCCGCTCCTCACAAGACCTCCTTCTCTCTCGTTCCCTGGTTTCCTCATCCCATGCCCGCCTCCAGGACTTCTCCAGGGCATCACCCATCCTCTGGAACTCCCTACCCCAATCCATCAGACTATCATCTACTCTCCTCTCCTTTAGGCGCACCCTAAAACCCCTCCTCTTCAAGGAAGCCTACCCCGCCCTCTGCTAATTGCCGATATCCTCCTCTCTTCCTACCACTCCATCCCCCACAGCTTTTCCTCCCGTACCACTATCTTCTCCCTCCTAGATTGTAAGCTCCAAGGAGCAGGGCCCTCGAACCCCTCGTGTATCGCATTGTATTGGTATTGTTCTGTCTCATGTATAGTCTTCCATTGTAATGTACAGCGCTGAGCGAACTGTTGGCGCTATATAAATACTGTATAATAATAATCAAAGGCATGTGTCCAATAAGTCCTCCCTTGGATGGATCTTCAGCTGGAGAAGAAGGAACTGATAACAGACTGCAATGGAGAGCTCAGCAGGGATGCGGCCAGGGCATGCAGAGTGGAGTAAGGAAGCAGCTGAGAAAAGGCAATGTGCTTGGTCTGCTCTGGCAGCTAATGATATTACATTCGTGGGGGCATGGCTATGCATTTCTCAACCCTGTCTCAAGCCCCTTTCTCTAGAGACCCATGCACGTAGCGTGTGACATCATACACTGCCACAGAGATTTAGACGTTTCCCTGCATCGCTCTGCCTGTCACAGCCAGAGGAGACCAATCACATTGCTTTTACTCTTCCCAGCTGCTTCCTTGCTCCACTCTCCTTGGCCCGGCTGTATCCCTGCCAAACTCTGCGGTCTGTTACTGCTTTCCTCTTCCCCAGCAGATGATCCAGTCAAGGGAGGACATACTAAACATGTATCTTTGATATGCAAGTCTTTTTGTGTCACACATTGAGTGCATATTTATACGTTTTTATCCAAATATCAATAAACTACGCTTAGCGGTGGTTCTCGCGCACGCTCTCTCGCTCTCATGCTCCCAGGAGCATTGTTCCCAGTAACCACCAGGAGCATTCTTCCACTGACCACCAATGTAAGGGCATTTTTCCCACTGACTGCCAATATAAGGAGCATTCTTCTACTGACCACCAATGTTAGGGGCATTCTTCCCACTGACTGCCAATGTAAGGGGCATTCTTCCCACTGATCCCCAATGTAAGGGGCATTCTTCCCACTGATCCCCAATGTAAGGGGCATTCTTCCCACTGACCACCAATGTAAGGGGCATTATTCCCACTGACCACCAATGTAAGGAGCATTCTTCCCATTGACCGCCAATGTAAGGGGCATTCTTCCTATTGGCTGCCAATGTAAAGAACATTCTTTCCGCTGACCACATTGGAAGGGATATTGTCCACACTGACCACCACTGTGAAGGAACACAACAATCGTAATGCCCAGAGTTTGACCACTATTATTAATTGTTTCCTTTAAGTATTAAATTATTAAGAGTTAAATTAAACTATTAATTAAATATTACTATGGAAAATAATTTTGATGTATAGAGGGGTGGCAAATACACGAAGTATGCCACATACCAATTTCTTTTATTTTTTCTTCTATCCACAAGCAGGGGTTCCCCGAGACATGGAAATTATTTTAAGGGTGCCTCTATGTTAAAAAGGTTGAGAAAGGCCACTCTATACAGTCATGGAGTACCAACCAGGTTTACGGACCTGATCCTACTGAATGATAACAATAGAGCTTCATAATGATTTTTTTTTTCTAATACTGAACAAATGATATCTCAGATGGACCCAATTAACGTAAAATGCCAGAAAAGGAAATATTGTGCGTTTAAAAAGACGTCTTGTGCTGTTGAACTGTGGCTGGATGTCTTCTGAAGATGTTTTGCTCCACATCTGATGATACAAACAGCTGACGATCTGTGTCGGGGAGGTTGGGAATTGATGTCTCCCCAGGGGCTCTACAGGCTGTGTGATTTCCATGGCAACTGTGGACACCAGATATTTGGGGTGGGGGCAGTGTTTGTCATACTGAAGAAAAAAAGAGTAAAAATGGTCAACTAACAACATTTTTTTTTTAATTGTAGTGTATAGTTTGAATTAGAGCCATCCAATGTGTTACCTAATTTAACCTTGAAAAATCGTCATTTTGCTGAGAACCAGCGGCACGGAGGAGGTAGGAGTCGCATAGAATCTCTAGTTCTGAGGGAATTAATAGTCTGGAGATTGGCTTAGGGTAAAAAATAACTACTGATGGTAAAACTGCGTGATTCTCCCTCGCACTATCGCTTTACACCCCGCACAGTGGACTGCCCCAGATTTCGCACCCTCTTAGCGCTTGTATGAAGTGTTGTGATTACAGGAGGCGATCTATGTGAGAGTGTTAGATAGAAGCAGGTTAGAGGAAGAACTGATAAGCAGGTCAGCCATGGAGCACAGGAGCAAAATCTAGTAACCCTGATGGTCTCTTATCCATTATGTATTCATTCATTTATTACAGATACTTTTATTTATTTTTATTATAGGTACTTATATAGCGCCATAAATTTATGCAGCACTTTACATATATATTATACATTCACATCGGTTCCTAACTCTCAAGGGGCGTACAATCTAAGGTCCCTAACTTACATTCATACATATATATACTAGGGACAATTTAGACAGGAGCCAATAAACCTACCAGCATGTCCTTGGAATGTGGGAGGAAACCAGACGAAACCCACAAAGGCACAGGGAGAACATGCAAACTCCAGGCAGAAGGTGCCATAGTTGGGATTCGAACCAACGACCCTAGTGCTGCCAGGCGGAAGTGCTGACCATTTAGACACACTGCTGCTCATATAGCACTGTCAATTTACACAGTGCTTTACAAATATATTGTACATTCACATCAGTCCCTAACACTCAAGGAGCGTACAATCTAACTCACATTCATACATACACATACTAGGGCCAATTTAGACAGGAGTCAATTAACCCATCAGCATGTCTTTGGAGTGTGGGAGGAAACCAGAGTACCCAGAGGAAACCCACGCAGGCACAGGGAGAACATGCAAACTCCAGGCAGGTAGTGCAATGATTGGGATTCTAACCAAGAACCCTAGTGCTGCTGATCAGAAGTACTAACCACTTAGCCACTGTGCTGCCTAATTAGTATTATATATTCATTGGAGCAGATTTACTAAAACTGGTGCACACAGAATCTGGTGCAGCTGTGCATGGTAGCCAATTGGCTCCACACTTCAGCTTGTTCTACTAAACTTTGTCAATAAAACAAGGTAGCTGATTGGTTTCTGTGCTGAGCTGCACCAGATTTCGCACTCTCTCATTTTAGTAAACCTCTCCCATTATATATGAGGGATCAGAAAGAGTTTGATGGTGACCATCAGGATTAGTAGATTTGTACTTCTGTGCTTCATAGCTAACCTGTAAATGTATATCACTTTATATGAAATATACATTATATAGCATCTTTCACATCTTTTCATCTACAATCCACCTACTTGTTATTCTATCACATATGTATAGATGCCCATAGCCATTAGATTGCAAATAGACATGCAGGTACCATACAATCTGACATCCAAAAGGCCTTCCAATAAATATACAGTAGATACTTAGACCACCCAGGCATGGATGTGTATGCAAATGGAGGAGAGAAACGGGAGAGTTAGGAGAACATCCCTAATAACTGCTTATCATAGGAAAGAAGCAATAGAAATATACGGTATGTATAATATGTGGGTGTGTGAGTGTATGTGTACACAGCATATAATGTTAGAGCCTATGACACGTATATATATATATATATATATATATATATATATATACACACACATATATATAATATATATTTTACTATATATGTACACATACACATATATAAATCTGTGTGTGTACATATATATATATATATATATATATATATATATGTACACGCACAGATCTATATGTGTATGTGTACATATATAGTAAAATATATACTATGTTATGTATATGTGTGTGTGTGTGTATGTATGTGTAGGCTGTAATATATATAATTTTTATATATATATATAATTGTGTGTATGTATGTATGTGTATATATATATATATATATATATATATATATATATATATATATATATATATATATATATATTAGTAAAAAAAATTATATATATTACAGCCTACTTAGAGCAGCAGGTATTCAAGCATCTTGTTTCATCACTTATCTCAGAAATAAGAGGATTATTCTTCATTTCAGGATAGGATCAGGACATAGCCATGCAAATTATTTCTCAATACCTCAGTGGCTAACCTTACACCCAGAACCACCAGTGCAAAGTACAGATGCAGCTTAATATGGAACAATTTATTCCAAACTGCTTACAGCTGTTTCAGGCTTGTTGGCCATCATTAGTGCAGTGTATGGAAACCATGGCTTCTATGGAGTAGGCCTTATGACCAATGAGAAAGTATAACTCTGCCTACATTGGGACAAAGGCTGGCAGTGGTCTTGAGATGGCAATTGGAAGATCTGACAGACAAATGCAATGATTGGTGCATGAATGTGCCTGTATGTTCGTAGACACCTCTAAGACTGGATAGTCTCAGGAAAAAACAGCATACAGTGAGCATAAGAAAACCTGGGAGTATTTAAGGGACTGGATGGGCATTGGAAGCCTTCATAGATCACTGATAGACCAACAATCATCTCCCAGTGTGGTTGTGATTTGTAGTCAGAGACATTCCTTGGCTCTATAGATTCATATTGCCCATAGATTAGAGTGCTTCTGACCAATCTGTGGCCCGGGGGCCTCATTTAGCCCTTTGGCATTTTTTTGTGTGGCCCTTGTTGACAGTAGTCTGTTTTTTTGGTACTTACTCTTTAAACCGGCTTCTGGTGGTTACATGGTTTGGTTTATTTCTTTCATACTGTCTTACCTTTTCTGTGCCGTCCATTCATTGTTTTTCTTATGTTTTTTTTTCTTCTCCAATCACTTGTAATGAATTTTGCTGAGAGAAATATCAAATGTGGCACAAGTAATGTTTTAGGGGGCTGTAGAAGCACTTGTGTAATTTATGTATAGACCTAAATGGGTCTAAATCTGTATGTAAATGTTGTTGTGTCTCTGTCCATTGTCATCCCCATATAATAGAATGTGAAGCATTCATCAAGCTGTTGCGATCCCCCCGCCATCACCGGCACACTGTAAAATCAATGCCACCTCGGCTGTGTATTGCTGATGGCAGCACACTGTCACCTATATTATGTGTGTCCTATAGACGGCCTTATGTCAGCATTAAGATGCTCTCTCTCTCTCCCCTCATGCTGCTTGTAATAGGTGTTCTCTGTGGAAATTGCCATGTAATGGTGATAATGGGGACATTTTTATGCATTAGGTCTGAACAGGCAGAGAAATTGATTTCCTCCAGGTTTCTGATTGCTTCATCTTCTAGGCGTTAGAGAGCGTGAGGCGTAAAACAAGTGTCATACACTGGCGACTTTCCTGCATGTGATACTGATGGGGTGGAAGTTTTATGGGTTTGTTTCACTGTGATATCAAACCTTATTTTTAACCACATAGACAAACTGATATTACTTTTCTGGAAGATGCTGGAAATTGTTTAATGGTACCCAGAGATGAGCTAAATTGTGTGTTTTAATTTCCGCAAAATGTAATTTAAAAAAAGGGAGATTTTGGTACAATTTTATCACCTGAACTGCATTGAAGTCAATAGGGAAAGGTAAAACTGAGGTGGCTTGTGGTGGTTTTTAAGGGTGCAGCTGGGTTTAAGGTTTTTGACATGAGGTTCACAAAAGATTTTCAAATATCCTGGACCTGTTCTTGTGCCAAAAATTGGCCCTTCAATAGCCTCATTGCTTTTGTATGTTATAATGACTTTATTTGATAAGAAAAAAAAAGATAGAATATAAGCAGACTTCAAGATGCATGACATGATCATAGGGAAGACCTGCATATACATAGCATATCAGCGAACAGAACTGGCGTAAGTCAAGAACAAATCTAGTCCAGGAGCCATCAGCTTGTGCATTGAACTACAAGCACCAAACATTTAATACAGTCATGGCCGAAATTGTTGGCACCCTTGATATTTTTCCTGAAAATCAAGTATTTCACACAAAAAAGGTATTGCATTAACACATGTTTTGCTATACACATGTTTATTCCCTTTGTATGTATTGGAACAAATATAAAACAGAGGCAGAAAAGCAAATATGACATAATGTCACACAAAACCCCAAAAATGGGCTGGACAAAAGTATTGGCACCCTTAACTTAATATTTGGTTGCACACCCTTTGGAAAACATAACTGAAATCAGTCGCTTCCTATAACCATCAATAAGCTTCTGACACCTCTCACCCGGAATTTTGGACCACTCTTCCTTTGCAAACAGCTCCAGGTCTCTCTTATTGGAAGGACACCTTTTCCCAACAGCAATTTTAAGATCTCTCCACAGGTGTTCAATGGGATTTAGATCTGGGCTCATTGCTGGCCACTTCAGAACTCTCCAGCGCTTCTTTGCCATCCATTTCTGAGTGCTTTTTGACGTATGTTTGGGGTCATTGTCCTGCTGGAAGACCCAGGATCTTGGACGCAAACCCAGCTTTCTGACACTGGGCCCTACAGTGCGACCCAAAATCCTTTGGTAATCCTCAGATTTCATGATGCCTTGCACACAGTCAAGGCACCCAGTGCCAGAGGCAGCAAAACAACCCCAAAACATCATTGAACCTCCACCATATTTTACCGTAGGTACTGTGTTTTGTTCTTTGTAGGCCTCATTCCGTTTTCGGTAAACAGTAGAATGATGTGCTTTACCGAAAAGCTCTATCTTGGTCTCATCTGTCCACAAGACGTTTTCCCAGAAGGCTTTTGGCTTACTCAAGTACATTTTGGCAAACTGTAGTCTTGCTTTTTTATGTCTCTGTGTCAGCAGTGGGGTCCTCCTGGGTCTCCTGCCATAGCGTTTCATTTCATTTAAATGTCGACGGATAGTTCGCGCTGACACTGATGCTCCCTGAGCCTGCAGGACAGCTTGAATGTCTTTGGAACATGTTTGGGGCTGCTTATCCACCATCCGGACTATTCTGCGTTGCAATCTTTCATCAATTTTCCTCATCCGTCCACGACCAGGGAGATTAGCTACAGTGCCATGGGTTGCAAACTTCTTGATAATGTTGCGCACTGTGGACAAAGGCAAATCTAGTTCTCTGGAGATGGACTTGTAACCTTGAGATTGTTGATATTTTGCCACAATTTTGGTTCTCAGGTCCTCAGACAGTTCTCGTCTCCTCTTTCTGTTGTCCATGCTTAGTGTGGCACAGACAGACACACAATGCAAAGGTTAAGTGAACGTCTCTCCTTTTTATCTGCTTTCAGGTGTGATTTCTATATTGCCCACACCTGTTACTTGCCCCAGGTGAGTTTACAGGAGCATCACATGCTTGTAACATTCTTATTTATCCGCAGTTGTGAAAGGGTGCCAATACTTTTGTCCAGCCCATTTTTGGAGGTTTGTGTGACATTATGTCGAATTTGCTTTCTTTCCTCCCTTTTTTTGTTTTGTCCCAATACACACAAAGGGAATAAACATGTGTATAGCAAAACATGTGTTAATGCAATACGTTTCGTGAGAAATACATGATTTCCTGGAGAAATATCAAGGGTGCCAACAATTTCGGCCATGACTGTATATGCAGTCCATGAGGATTATAGGAGAAACATTTCCCTAGGCCACCCAACAAGGTAGATGGGTCTATACTTCATTCTCATGGTTTAGGTTAAACAGTAAATGCATGGGCAACTTTGTCATTGATGCCCAGGGGATAGCATGGGGTAGGTGAGAATTGGAAAAAGAGGAAGCAGAGACAAAGAGAGAGAGCAGGTAGGTACACTGGACATACAGCTGAGGAAGGATGACCATGTCAAGGAATATTATCAGATGATGTTGGAGCCTATTCATAGGTATGACCTAAAATCGTCCGAGTCCATGTAACGGAGCCATAGACACCAAGTCTAGTAATAAGTCATGTGTCTGTCATATATTTGTGCAGTTAAGCTCTCCATTCGCTTAATATGAAACATTTCCCTAGGCCACCCAACAAAGTAGATGGGTCTATACTGGATTTCTAATAAGCAGGAGTACCATGCAAGCCACTGGGAGAATGAGTCGGAGAAGCCTCTTCCTACTCTGAGAAATGGAAGGATAGATGATGGAGCAGTTTGAGGGGTTTGTGAAATTTTGTAAGATGTGACTTTGTGGACTATAAAAAAAAAGACATCTGTCCAAAGGGTCCTAATGAGAGGACAAAACTGCAAAAAGACAAAGTAACAGCGCACCAACCTAGTGCATTATCCTAGAAAGATTTATTGTATTATATATAAAAACATAAACCTGTGATGACCATTCACATATCTAATGCCAGCCACTTAGTACACTGACCAATAGGAGCCAATGAACCCTGATGTCTAGATGAGAGCCATCCCAGGGTCAAAATACAGCTGACGTGTTTTGAGGGCAACCCTCTTCCTCAGAGCCATAAGAACAGGATGCTCCTAGCATCTTTTATCCACTGATGTCTCTGGCAGATGAGCAAAAATGCCTCCCACCCTATAGTGGGCAGAGTCAATATGTATAATATACCACACAAAAAAAAAAATTATATATCCTAGATTGTAAGCTCCGAGGAGCAGGGCCCTCCTATCCCTCTTGTATTGAACCTATTGATGCTGTATTGTCTCCCGTTATATTGTAAAGTGCTGAGCAAACTGTTGGCGCTATATAAATCCTGTATAATAATAATAATAATAATGTATGTGTATATAGGGTGGGAGGAGTTTTTGCTCATCTGTCAGAGACATCAGGGGATATAAGATTCTAGGAGGATCCTCTTCTTATGGCTCTGAGGAAGAGGGTTCCCTCGAAACACGTCAGCTGTATTTTGGCCCTGGGATGGCTCTCCTCTAGATGTCGGGGTCCATTGGCTCCTATCTGTCATTGTACTATGTGGCTGTCATCAGATATGCGAATTGTCATCACATGTATGTTTTTAAATATATAATACAATAAATCTTTTTGGGATAATGCGCTAGGCCAGTGTGCTCTTGCTTTTGTCTGGACTACCCCAGTTGTGTACGAGAGCAGCAAGGCTTGGTCTATTCGTTGGTCAATCCTGATACACACACGCACTGGAGCTCAATCAGGATCATTGTCTTCAGTCCTCCACACTTATGTGCAGGGGACATTCTTATCCTTACTGTTCACTAATGAGAGGACACCCCCAACATGTATGACTAGTCTCATTATTTAATTTTCTTGTTCACACACACAAGCAAAAAAAGACAATGAAAAAGTAAAATAAAAAATAAAGCTAAAGTTTAGATATTTTATAACCGTGACATTGGTCCATGAATGTAAGTATGGGCCATACCTGGTCTATCCCAGGTAGCTGGGAGCTGGAAATCATCATAGTAAGCACTGCTATTACAGTGATCTCCACTAGCTACCAGGTTCTGTGCTGAGCGCCTGCACTGCAAACAAAGGAGATTGCTTGCTCGGCACGGGTACCATTTGGGGAACGCTTGGCATGTTATCAATGACGTGTGAAGCATATTCTTGTTGGATGAGCAGGAGAGTCGTGGCGGAGATACCGCAATCCCCATCTCACCCAACAGGAGAATACTCTGCATTCATTGCACGAAGTAGAAAGTGTTCCCAGAATGGCACCCGCGTCTATTGTGTTCAGTAAGCAGCAAGACAGCTGTTTGGCTGTGACCTAGAAGCTAGTGGCAATCCCTGTATCAATGGTGCGCCTACACTGGTTTCCAGCTTTTATGGAGATCCCACAGGTATGGCATACACATAGTTCCATTGGTCCAAGCTGTACCAATGTAGACATGTGAATATAGGTGAAATTAGCACCGAATATCTAGAACAAAATTTTTACAGCCTAAGAAGAGTATAGCCTTGTTGTTGTTTTTTCCCTGAAAAATTTACACTCTAGGCCAGGGGTCTCCAAACTGTGATCCACGGGACAGATGTTGTCCTCTGTGTGCCTTTATCTGGCCCTTGGGGCACTATTCCTTCTTCTGATAGGCACTATTCCTCCCACTAACACCAAAGATGGGGCACTATTCAGTCCACTGACACCAAAGAATGGGGCACTATTCCTTCCACTGACACCAAAGAATGGGGCACTATTCCTTCCACTGACACCAAAGATGGAGCACTATTCCTTCCACTGACACTAATGATGGAGTACTATTCCTTCCGCTGACACCAAAGATGGGGCATTATTCCTTCCACTGACACCAATGATGGGGCACTATTCCTTCTACTGAAACAAAGAATAGGATACTATTCCTTCCACTGGCAACAACGATGGGACACTATTCCTTCCAAGGACACCCATAATGGGACACTATTCCTCCAACTGACACCAATGATCGGACACTATTCCTTTCACTGACACCAGCGATGGGACACTATTGCTTCCACTGACACCATTGATGGGGCACTATTCCTTCCACTGACAACAGTGATGTAATGCTAATCCTTCCACTGACACCAATAATGGGGCATTATTCCTTCCACTGACACCAATGATGGGGCACTATTCCTTCCACTGACACCAATGATGGGGCACTATTCCTCATACTGACACCAATGATGGGGCACTGACACCAATAATGGGGCACTATTCCTTCCACTGACACCAATGATGGGGCACTATTCCTTCCACTAACACAAACGATGGGATACTATTCCTTCCACTGGCACCAACGATGGACACTATTCCTTCCAATGACACCCTTAATGGGACACTATTCCTCCAAATGACACCATTGATGGGGCACTATTCCTTCCACTGACAACAGTGATGTAATGCTAATCCTTCCACTGACACCAATAATGGGGCACTATTCCTTCCACTGACACCAATAATGGGGCACTATTCCTTCCACTGACACCAATAATGGGGCACTATTCTTCCTACTGACACCAATGACGGGACACTATTCCTCATACTGACACCAGTGATGGGGCACTGTTTCTTCCACTGACACCAATGATGGGGCGCTATTCCTCCCATTAACACCAATTATAGGGTAGTATTCCTCCCACTGACACCAATGATGTAATTTTTTTTTTTACTCCCACTGACCACCAAGCCTATGGCATTGTTTACATCCACCAATGCTAGAGCATTTTCTACTCTCACTGACCACAGTCAGGACCCTCTAAAGTTTAAAGGGCAGTAAACTGGGCAGTGACTTTTTTTCAAGTTTGGAGAGCCCTGCTCTAGGCATATCTTGCATTCCTAAGTCTTAAACACAATGGGAAGCAGGGTTACTTACAGAAGCAGCACAAGCTCCTCAAATGAAGGCACAACTGTGCATTTTAATCCCACCATTGAGAAAATAAGGACTACAGGGAAAAAAAATCACAGCTTTGCTTAATTTTTATCATGCATGGATTTCAACAAAATGTATCTCTTTGAAAGTGTTCCACAAAGGTGACATTGGCAGAGATTTGTTCCAGGACAGGCTGACTTCACTGCGTCCTAATTGCCAAATAATTCCTAAATGGGAAAGCATTTGTGCTCATTGTCCTAGTCCGGCGGTAAATGAGAATACCTCATTTGAGCTCACATTAAAAATCAATTTTAAAACTCTCCCAAGTACGAATAATAATATGATTCACAGCAATTCTACGGCATTTATGCCAAATTGCCACAATCTATCGTCTTTCTTTTCTCAATTTTAAATAGAGCAAGGGACACCGCATCCGTGATCATAAAAGTCAGCGTTTTATGAGTTCAATAAATAGTTGTAAACACCTGATTCCCTCCCATCTAGCTCCCAGCGAGCAGATTGTGCCCGCCACCTGATCGCGAGGCGCATGGCGTTAACCTGATTAATACTCACCCCGGAGCGCAGCCGAGTGCCACTCTCCAGGACTGCACTTTTGTTAATTGCTCGGTTTGGTGCGTAGGACACTGGAACCATTTCTGCACACTACATTAACCCCATGTTGTAGAGACAATTAACCGCCACCATAAATCGGAAATATTGGCGTTTCACATAGTAGAACTTCTACTGCTGTGTAAGTGGGAAGTTCTTGGGGGGAAAAAATGGAAGACTCAGCTTTTTCCTTTCTTCAACTGACAATGACAAAAGGACCGCATTATAAGCTGCCATATACTGCAGCAGCAAAAAGGGAAAAAAAAGTTTGTGGTTTTTTTTTTTCTTTCAATTTTTAGTTTTAAATACAAAAAAGTTTGCAAACTGATCAGTTGACCTGAGGCTGAGCGAAATCATGATGTGCTGTTATTTTCAGAGAGAGAATTTATCAGAGGTATACCACTCACTTGAATATTAGAGTTGATCTATAAATGCATCTGACGCATTTGTCACACTTGGCCCAGCTGTCACTCCTATTCCCAGCTGGTGATAGGGAAATGGGAACTACCAAGATGAATTAGTATTGTAGCGCCACCAATCAGTAAGTGTCCTAAAGTCAACCTGTACCAAGGCTATGGGAATTCAAGCATTTACATATTCTTAACTAGCAGTAAATGAGCATTAGAACGGGTCTTCACTGACCTCTGTAGCTGCACGCACTGTGGAGCAATTGACCCTCAAATTTCAAAACAGAAGCACTGAAGTTGTTTCTCAGCAGCTCAGCTAACCCTGTCCCCCTACCAGCATTAACTCAGCAACTCTGATCCCATGTTTTCCTCTTACAGCTCAGTTCCCTCCCCAGAAGTGACTTCGGTACTCAGCTCCCCCTCCCAGCATTAACTTAGCAGATCACTCTCCCTACTCCTCCTTTCCAGCAACAACTCAAACTTTCTTTCCAGCAATGACTCCACAGCTCAAATCTTCCTGATTCCCTCTCACAGCAGTGATAGACTAGCTCAGCTCCCCCTCCCCTTCCCAGGAGTGAATCAACAGCTCAGCTCTCCTGCTCCTCCTCCCAGCAGTGGGACACAGCTCAGATCTTCCTATTCCCTCTCTCAGCAGTTACATACTAGCTTCACACTCTCCCACTAGTGAATCAATAGCTCAGCTTCCCCTACTCCCCTCTTCCACATGTGACTCAGCAGCTCAAAGCCCCCTGACCCTGTTTCAGCAGCACTGCCATTAGAGACTCAATAGCTCAGCTCATCCCTTCTAGAAGGGAGACAGCAGCTCTCACCTCGCTTCCCCTCCCATCAGCGTTTCAATTGCTCAGCTCCTCCTCCCAGCAGTGACTTAGCAGCTCTTGCTTTTATTCTCCTCCCATCAATGACTCAATAGCTCAGCCCCCCCCCCCCCCCCTCTGAAGCAGTGACTTGGCAGCTCAGCTCACCTTGCTTCCTTTCCCATCATGGACTCAGTAGCTCAGCTCACCTTCCTTCCTTTCCCATCATGGACTCAGTAGTTCAGCTCACCTTCCTTCCTTTCCCATCATGGACTCAGTAGATCAGCTCACCTTCCTTCCTTTCCCATCATGGACTCAGTAACTCAGCTCACCTTCCTTACTTTCCCATCATGGACTCGGTAACTCAGCTCACTTTCCTTTCTTTCCCATCATGGACTCGGTAGCAAAGCTCACCTTCCTTCCTTTTCCCATCATGGACTCAGTAGATCAGCTCACCTTCCTTCTTTCCCATCATGGACTCAGTAACTCAGCTCACCTTCCTTCCTTTCCCATCATGGACTCAGTAGCTCAGCTCCCTCTCCCAGCAGTGACTCAGCATCCTTCTAGTCTCTATACACAGAGCAGGTGCTTTGGGAAGGGGGAACCAGCTGCTGAGAAAGTGAACAAAACTGTTAGAGTATTTTTTTTCCAAGTGATGCAAATCAGTAAGTGCTAAGTAATAAAAACCTGTGTGTGCTTCAAACATCCAATCATGCGGAATCTAAAAACAACTTGGCTCTCCTGGAAATGATTTGAACACAGGTGCACTCCAGTTCACATTACACTTTAGTAAATCAAGCCCTAAGTGGGTCTAAGCTGCGCTTCCCCTTTAAGGGCGAACGCAGGGCCCCCGTGGAGTTGAGCAGTTCAGTAAACGACAGACACGACAGCTTGTAACAATCCTATTTACATGGCGCATAATCAAACCGTTGCGATGCTTTTCCCGGGCCGGAGACACGAGGATTAATCCAGACTGTAAACACAAATAATCCCGGCCCGGGAAGAATCACAAACATCTGTTCAGGGCCATCCAAACATCACATATTAATAACTACACATTGCACGCCGCGCTCCGCTCTCTGCTTAATACTTCATCTGCCGAGAACACTGACAGAGATCCACGGATCAGGGGTCAGCGGTAATGGAATATGACAAAATCCTGATGGAGAATGGAGCAAACACAAGATTCAGATAAATGTTTTGTGGGTTCTATTAGTTTGCACCTTTCTGATTTGTCAATATTTTCCGGACAGTCTCTAATCATCTCAGACTGAAATCGAGCGCAAGGTCACCAGGAGAAGGTGACGGAGGTTGTGCTGAGTGTAGGAAGAACGATTGTCTTTGTACAGAGAGGTGGCTTTGTAACCCTGGGATGGTTATACTGTTATGTCTTTTATGTACAATAGTGATCATAGAGCGGCCGGGGCGGCAGGCACAATCCAGCTGTTTTCTGATGTCTGCACAGCTTTGGAGGAAGCATGCCAGCCAGCCTGGGAGGTATGGGGGGGGGGGGGCATGATCAGACAAATTTTATACCCATAAAAATTGTTTAATATTCTGGAAATGATCATCAAGTAGGATTGTCATCATAGTTTGACATAAAATAAATGGACCAATGGAATGTCCTCTAATGTCCATAACAGCCCAAGCCCCCATTCACCCTTGAGCATAGTGTATGTTAGGTCGTTTTTTTTTATTTGTACTTTTTCTGGTATTGAAGTGCTGTACAGGAGCTTCTTTGGGGTAGGATCAGGGGCGGACTGACAACTCATGGGGCCCCCCGGGGCAATAGGGGATCATGGGGCCCCTGTGTCCTTGCCCAAACTCAAAAAAGCCTATGAAAAAGGTACCAGGGGCATCTCATAGGGCCCCCTACTGACCCCAGGCCCTTGGACAATGCCCGAGATTCCAAATGGTCAGTCCACCCCTGGGTAGGATTGTCCATTTTTGTCCCCATAGATTTCCATAATGGGAGCAACTTAGAAACGTGTATAATACACACTTGTACACATTTTTTCATATGCTCCCATTGAGGCCAATGAGGCCAGAACTGTCCCATTCTGCTACAAAAGTAGCTCACTTACCTTGTGGAGTCTATGGGCCACAGTACTGTGTTGACCTGCAATTCAGAGCACTGCTTAAACATGGTCCAAACATGGACAATTGTTTCTTGTGTGTCCCATTCACACTGAAGCATAGCCCAGACTTGCGCTGCAGGGTGCTGCAATGATAAAGTGCAGATATGCTTCTTTTTTTTATTCTTTTAAGCAGTGGACCATACAGAATCGCAATGTTTTGTACACTTCGAATAAAGTTTGCACAAAATGAAACAAAGAAAAAAGGGAGCCATGTGATGTGCTGAAATGCGCACCATACTGCCCCCACCAACCACAAGAACAGACAGCTGCCAGAGCAATGAATTGCTGTCTGCTGTACTCGGCTTTGGGTGTTGAGCTACAGACGCCTTGGGTGTTGAGTGCAGACATACTATATTTATCGCAGCACACCGGACAGAATCGCATGGCACTGCAATGTTTTGTAAACTTCAAATAAAGTTTGTAAGAAACCAAAGAAAAAAAAGGAATGTGTAATGCGCTGAAACACGCACCACACTACCCCCACCGCAGCCAGGAACAGGCAGCTGCCGGAGCGGTAAAGAATGTCTGCTGTAGTGTGAACTCAGCCTTGGGTGATGCGCTACAGATGCCTGAACAACAAATGTGAATGGGGCAATTTTAAAGACTAACTCTGATCTTTACACCATGTTTAGGGAGTAGCATGGAACCAAATGGACTGACCCCTCCCCCCCTTTCTAAAAGTGGTGTAAGGTCCCTGAATTTGACTTGGTAGTCCCTGTACAGCAAAGTTCAGGTTGAGGAAGTAAACAGCAGGACCAATCAGTTGTGCTGCAGTGCCCAAGTGCTAACAAGGGACATGCTGATAGGAGAAGAGAGCAAAGTGATAAAGTTTAGTTCATCAGTCTTCTGCTTCTCCTTTTACTGTCCAGTCACAGGTTGGGGAGGGACATGACCTGTACGTGTTAACTGCAGGAAAATCAGGTCTTCCGCTCATTCAGACAGGACTGTGGAGTGTGTCAGGGGTAGAGAGCGAAGCAGAGCTCATCAAATGCTCCTTCTCATTTATTGTTCAGTAGAGAGCAGGGGCAGACTGACCATTTGGAAACTCGGGCACTGCCCGAGGGCCCGGGGTCAGTAGAGGGGCCCCATGAGATGTCCCTGGTACCTTTTTCATAGGCTTTTTTGAGTTTGGGCAAGGACACAGGGGCCCCATGATCACCTATTGCCCGGGGGCCCCATGAGTTGTCAGTCCGCCCCTGGTAGAGAGGATGGAGTGTGTTCTTGATGAAGCTGTTCGGTTAGTACTGCAGTGAAGGTTGGGGTCCTGAGTGTGCTATCCAAAGACCTGACTACACAGAATTACAAATCCATTGGCAGATAAAGCAATTCACATATAAATGTCCCAACTGTGTTTTCAGCTGCTTCTCTGGAGTTCTTTATCTTCGGCATATAACAAAAGACTCAAGTTCACTCCGCTGTTGCAGTTATCTTAAATGCTTTCATAGTTTTATCTAACAACCGTTTTCTGATTAAATTATTTGATTCTGTTAATGTTATTCAATGAAAATTCTTTAATACAATGTCCTTAGATGCACAAACGCTCTTCTTGAACTTGCCCAGCTATCTTACAGTCTAAGAAAATAAGCAGATCGTAGACATTGGGGCTCATCTGTTTTCTGGAGAGTTACAACTGTCATTGGTTCTCCCTCTATAATGGTGAAATTTCTCCTTTGCTCTTGCTACAGTGGCCAGGCACCGCTGAAGTTCCTAAGTGCAGCTCTGAATGAGATCTCTCACTGTCACCGCAGCAGATCAGGTACATAAAAACAAGACTGGAGCAGAGCGACTGGTGGCTGGCAAGGTGGAACGGACACAATCTTTTCCTATGAAGTTTACAAATGGATAGGAAGTTCACGACCAGTTTCTGCTATTGACTACAAGAACATTGCTGATCCGCCTACCCATCTTATATCTTTAGATCTCAGGACTAAATATAGGTTGGTGCGTGGTCTTTTACTCCTACCCAAAACAGAATTTTGATGACTCCTTGGGATAATCTATTAATACCACGCAAACATGGCTTTAGCACTTTTTTCCCAACTCCAAGCTTGTACCCTTATGTACCATGATATCCTGTCAGGACCGAGGTTTGAACCTGCCACCTCTGCTGTGTCTGGCAGTGTCTCTTCTTGCTAAGCCATCTGGGATGCTGGACAGCTCCTTTGGACAATTCCTTGAATGATCTTGCCTTGAATCTTGTTTCTCTTGAACCTTGAGCACTTTACTCCTCCCGTGAACTTCCTGTTTTAGCCATGCCTTTGTTCTTCTTGTTTGCCAGATTATTGTGCTGCTTCCAACCAATATCTCACCCTTGTCACTCCTGCTGCCACTGTATCTCTGCTGCCCCTCTTTACCGACTTTGGCTTGTTCCTCGACTATGCTTCTACTTGACGCCAATCTACAACCACTTGATACAGACTTTTGGTTTGTTTACTAATTCCGTTTCAGCTTCATCCCTACCTGCTATATCTGTTATTGGACCCTGGTTTGCTTGCCTCCTGGAGTGACCTGGTACTAACACGCAGCAAAACCCATCTCCACCATCAGGAGCTCTAGTGAACTGTGGTTAGTGCTTAGACTCTACACCTCGGGTGGACCCATGCCAGGGTGACCTGCTTCTGCACTTATCCAGCTGGTCATTGGGTGTCTCTCTACTGCTATTGCTACTGGTCTCCAAGCCTGACTCCTGACCATGACATATCCATGCCAAAAGAAGTTTAACAATACAACTGTGTTCCTTTATCTTTGTCAAGTGTATACATTTCTGGACAAACAAAGAGCATATAGTACCATACAAAATAGAGTGGTACTTCCTAAAATGAGAAAATAAACCATGGTAAATCAGCAATTGATATGTCTTCAAAGGTCCAACCCAGGTTGGAAACAAGAATTAGAAGATGGCTATGACTCTCCAATATCCCAGTTATAATAAATAAATGATGCCTGTGATGATCGTGGCATCAGACCCCCAGCCCTTCTCACCAACTCGTGACCAAAGGACTAGCCAATCTAAAACCGCGCTGTCACGTGCGTAACAATACCACGCTCAGCTGCACCCTGCACAAAGATTTTCTAGCTAATGGACCACAACCTATGTGCCACAGCCTGACAGCGATTGTTACTGGGTCAGGTTAATTACGCAATTAACCCTTCACACTGCCACCACCACCTTTTTGTACAGAGTAGGAGGAAACTTGCCAATATTAGCAATAACACTATGATGTCTAGATAATCTTCTGTATACCACTGTCACCGCAGGCAGAGATATATAGAGGTTTTAAAACACACAGTAGCGTTCTTCAGAGACAGGGATTCTTAGTTTGCATTAAAGAGCTTTAGAAACAGTTCAACACTTTTCAGATAATAGGATTTATTACTAAAAAGGTGAAAAGGGTGCAATAACAATATTTACAGAAAAAGATGTAGCATATATATATGCTACAGAAAGAGATAACAGAAAGAGAAGTTTAGAGAGGCAGAATACTTGTGAAAAGTACTGGGTTAAGCAGATCAAGTTTCAGAGCAAAAGGGTACCGTCTCCCAAGTTGGTTCCGATGTTAAGAGAGATTTCTTCAACTTCCACTTAACTGCTCCCAGCATAACAGGTTTTTTCTAGGAACTCAGCAGGGTGTCTCCTTACAGCAGAGAACCAATCGCCTCATTTGGGGAGGGGTGTTTAGGCGGGGACCCAAGCTAGAACCAAAATACCTCTCAGTTTATATCATGATCAATAACCTACCCTAGGCGCATGTAGCAGCCTAGCCACTAGTAGATTAATAAGCAGAATCATCTGCTGAACGTCTTGATATTAAATATGACATACCTGCTTGGGACGGTTAAGGAGATATCGTTTTCTCCTCTCCTGTAGATTTCAACTAGGGGGTGTAAGATATCAGACGACTTGTATTAAACTGAGCCATCTGAATATGTGCTCCATGTTTATGTAATTATTTCAGGATATAAAATCATATGGAAAATATGTTTATTTTAAATGTGAGTCTGTTTTACAGCTAGCTGGAATGTCTTTGAAGCCCAGTGAAGGACTGGTTTATGGCTTTACGATCCTTTTCCAAGTCTCACAGACATACGGGGGGGGGCAGGCTAATTGGGGTTTATTACCATGAAGCTCCCCCACTGTGCCTGATGCCTGTGATCTCTGGCATCATACAGACCACATGTCACTCAACAGAGAGGGAGGGGGGATTGAAGGAAAGCTGATTTGGGAGTAGAAATGATACAAGATGGAGGCCTTTGCCAAAATGGAGGTTCGCATCCATCTCTGTACGTACAATTGCTACAATGCCCACTTGTCTATATCACATCCTACACAGAGGGATTCAGTGTAGGGTGAGGACAGGCATGCCACGGATGGTCTTGTACAAAGGTCTTCCAAGGTTGCCAGATCTCCTGGAAGAGCTCAAGTGCGTCTGATAATATACAAACAATTTGTTCACTGATATGAATTTAAGGCAGCTTGGTATAGATGATTACACAAGGCAAACCTAGTTTAGCAATGGCACTTTTTTCAACAATATTTAATATAAATTAAAAGTACAGTCCAGTGATATAGAATACAGTACATCACATCATTATATCCATCTCCTGTTGATATGATTGGTCATTGGATCTCAGTGGTGTCTCCTCTTGGGATTCCTCTACATTTCCTGGACTCTGCATGAGGCTGGAGGCTTTGACTGGATGAAAAAGTTTATTTAAAGCAAAGACGGTGTTCCTGCGGGAGAGTCTTGACAAGAGTGAGATGAGACCTGGAAGGTGCCTGTGGCTATGTGAGTGTCGCTCTGATCGCCGGTCTTTGCACACCTCCTTGTCATTGCTGAGAACTTTCCTTTCTCAGCCGCCGCCGATTCATTTCTATCCAAAACACTTTCATCTTCTGGAGAACAAAAGTCAGGTCTTGTAGATTCCTCTCGCCACGCGCTCTCCTCGCTCTTTTGATGTTCCAAGGAATTTGTCAGCCACAGACAGTAAAGAGTCACCTCAACCTTCCCCCCCTTCGATGAAGAATAACCTTCCTCAACTCCCAGAAAATTATTTCACTGGGAATTCTATCTGATGTACAAACCCTCCAGAAAAACCATTTATATGTTAAGAGAAAGATGGGCTATTTTAGCGTTTTCAGACAGAACACTGGGAACTGACAGCCCCACGCTGTTCGCAATCAATTTCCTGCCGAGCAGCCGAGGAAAGGGCCACAAAACTGCGGCCTGGTATCAAATTCATCTTTATGGGCTCTTCATTACTTAAAACACAGCTAGCATAATGTATTCATATATGCATATGTTACTACAGCCATATGATAATGGAACAGATGGATTACAGTGTACCGGCGTGACTTATGTATGTTGAGTTGCTGTTTTTCTGAAGCTCTTGTGCCTTGACAGGCTGTTAAAATGCATAATCAAGACATAAGTTCAGACTCTCATGGAAAACCGTCACCGTATCTTTTATAGATGGTGGGCTGTAATCTGAGTCGTGCTGGAGCTGAAAAGGGAGCCAAACTAAACAGAAGAGACCACTTTTCAAGAAACGATAATGGCCGTTGAGTGTTTTTAAATGTATTTTTCTGTTCAGCTGTTCCCTGGTTCTGTCACTGATTCTCATACCTCCAGAGGTAAGACTCCATGTACACGGGACGTTTGGAAAACACTTCTGAATGATGGAAACTGACTGCTGGAAAACACAGGTTAAAAAACGTCTGTTTAGCTGCGTTTGCATACCGCTTTTAAAAGCGTTTGCATTTAGAAGCGTTTTTTTAAGATAACCTCAGGAGACCTTCCAAAATGCCCAGAATGCACTGAAAAACAGTAAAAAATTAATTATTTCAGACATTTTGAGAGAAGTAGAGAGAGCAGAAGCAGAGAGAGCAGTATTTGTTGAGATTAGCTGTCTTTTTATTTTGTGGTGTTTGGATGTGTTCCAGCTCATTTCTGTGCAGAAATTATTGCAGCAGTATCTACTATATTTTCTTTCATGCGAAACCTCAAAGTATGGTGTACCAGGTCCATTTGAGTACCGGGAAAACGCTTTGCATGCATGGACAGCATCTGGAAATGGAAGAGCTAAAAAAAATTTCCAAGTGCAAACGCTTTTAGCTGCGTTTACACGTGTTTGCAAGCATTTGGCATTTGAAACACTGAGAAAATCTCTTCCTGAACACAAGTTTGGTGCATTCAAAAAACGACTGTAAACTCAACTGCCTGTAAACGATGATGTGTACATGGACACATAGGAAAACATTAGGGAGAGTTCAGGGGCTGCTGAAAAAAATGCAGAAAAGCTCCTAAATGTGAGTTTATCAGCTGCAGTGTACATGGAGCCTTAGACTCAGTTTTTTCCATGGCTACATTTTTTTTCTCTACAGTCCTAGTTATGCCTCCTCATCCTTCTGAATTCTGCCTGACATCTGAGGCTGTCTAAAGCCATACACACTAAGCTGTCCATACAAGCTAGGTGGATGAGAAGTCCCCCCAGCAGGGACATTCTATTCCGACAGCAAGACTTGCTGTTCTAAAAATGCACTGATCAGCGGCTGCAGCCATTCATCAAGGAAACATTTTCAACACGTCCCTTCGACAGAAATTGATGAAACAATTGACTTCTCCTGAGCAGGAACAGCCATACACTGTGGAAACCAAGTGCTACAGGTACCCACCCTTTCCACCTCAAAATACTGACCAACCCCCACAAATAAATCCCTTCTCACCTCTACCTGTGCTGACCAAGCCCCATAGGTAAACCCTTCTTACCTCTACCTGTGGAAACAAAGCGCTACAGGTAAGCACCCTTCTCTTGCCTCTACCTGTGGAGACCAAGGCGTATAGATACCCGCCCTTCTTGCCCCTACCTGTGGAGACCAACCCCACAGATAATCCCCATTCTCACCTTTAAATGTGGCTACTAAACACTTCAGGTAACCACCCTTCTTGCTTCTACTTGTGGAGACCAAGCCCTACAGGTGTCAGGGCCTGGACTTGACTCTGGGACCTCTACCTGTGAAGACTACACCCTACAGGTAACCCCACTTCTTGCTTCTACTTGTAGAGACCAAGCCCTACAGGTTTCAGGGCCTGGACTTGAATCTGGGACCTCTACTGTGTCTGGCAGTAACTCTTCTCACTGAGCCACCTGAGATGCTGGACAGCACATTGCCTGATCCATTGGACAACCCTGCCTTGTGCCTTGTTTTCTGCTGAACCTTGAACTCTTTGCTCCTCCCATGAATTTCCTGATTTAAGGCATGTCTCTGCATTTCCTGTTTGCTAGATCATTGTGCCTTCTCCAGCCGATATCTCGCTCTTGTCTCTCCTGCTGCCGTCCATACCTTTGCTACCAACCTTTGGCTTGTTCTTTGACTATGATTCTGCCTCGTCCCAACCTGCTACCACTTGTTATCGACCCTTGGCTTGTTACTGACTATGCTTCTGCTTCATCCCTACCTGCCATATCTTTTACTGGATCCTGGCTTGCTCACCTCCTGGTGGGGCGATCCCAAGAACTGCAACCTGGTACTACCTCGCAGCAAAACCCATCTCCACCATCAGGAGATTTGGTGAATACCGGTTATTTCTTAGCCCCCGCCTGCGTCATCTGCCAGGGTGGCTTCCTTGTTTACCTATCCTGTTGGTTGGTCTGCTGCTATACTTACTGGTCTCTGAGCCTGACCTCTGACCCTGACAACAGGTAACCATCTCTCTCACCTCTGCCTATAGAAACAAAACTCTACGGGTAATTCCTCCAAAATGCCACAAGTCATTTCTATTTGAGGAAACCAAGCCCTACAGGTAACCAACCCTCTGTCTGCTACCTGTGCAGACCATACCCCACAAGTGACCACTGTTCTTGTCGCTACTGAGGAAAACCCAAGCCCTACAGGTACATTTTTCACTACCTCTACCTGTGGAGACAAAGCCTGCAGGTAACCAACTTTCTCACCTCTACCCATAAAAACTAAGCCCCACAAAATGTTCTGTTCTACAACTCAACTGTGTCTTTTATTCCCAAGGTAACTATGACCTGGTAACAGCTGTGTTGAAGTGCAGGAGATGCAGGTTTATTCATCATGTTGATGCCTGTCTCTCTTGAGACCCTTTGGGTGCTAGGGCACCTATCTGTACTTGCTGAAAATGTTCTCCGGAGAAAAAGAAAACATCTAAAGACTTTCATGCTGCAATATTCTATATTTTTGGTTTTGGATTTAGATGCAGTTTACCACCCCATCCTGGTACTTCCTGTAATTTAACTGACATATCCCAGGATTTCAATGTCAATCCCACACCTATACAAAAAGCATAATTTGGGCGCTTACTTTCTTGGCTCCAGGTTTTGTGCCGGAGGCCCTTCGCTTCATACATGCCAAAATAGTTCCATACATTGGAAATCAGGGCTAAGGCAGGACACTTACAAACATATGGTGGTGAAGGAAGATAATAATATGGCGAGAAGATGCCTCAGAATTTGTAGAGAAAGAAAACCGTTCAGTTCTCCTTTGTTCTGTTTATCATCGTCTGGAATAAACACATGATTACGTTTAATCTAACATATGCTGCAAATTAAAACTTCATTTTCAAATCTCTTTTTAAAGCATTTTCATTACCTGCAGGGCTGCCTGGGCCCATGTGGGCTGCAGACGCTGGGAGGGTGTAGAGAACAGACTGGAGCACTGCAATGAGTGGCGGGAGGTTCCGCTGTTTCTTTTATATCTTTGTTTATTGTAAACACTTTTGTTCCTGTTCACAGACACATTTTGTGCAAATATGTCTATATAGCATGCTTGTGATTTAATCCTGATAAAAAGTCCGATATTGGATCGGTATGTTACACATGGGTTACACTTGGCTTCATTTAGGGGAAAAATATAAATTGTTAGAAAACTTAGATTCAATTCTAAATTCTGAATATATTACATGTTTAATTGTCATGGGAGACGACATTTCTTGCCTGCACTGTATATAATATATAAGGCCCCTTGCCCAGTGTCGGGAGTTTGCAGGTTCCCCTATACCCTCAAAGCCAATGGGTATTGCCAAGAATACATTCTCAGAGCAAGCAATTTGCATTTTTCCTTCTAGTAGTGTATTCAAAAAGGAGATCAAAGTCCCCTTGCATAGTCCATCACTGAAGAAGTGGGAAACGATCAATAAACTCCTCCTGAATCCCCAAGTTGAGTTTCACCACCCCTGTCACATTCTGCCTCAACAGAGAAAGCCCCTAAGTTACAGAGATTGGGAAGATACAGAGCACCCCAGCAGAAATTACATCCAATCACCTCTTCTGCTCTATGGACACCATAAATCCAGCTAAAGAAAAGGAAGCATATAATGAAAGGCTACTCACAAAAGTAAATGAGCAAAGACGTGCCAAACAAACTCCGCAGCCCCTCCTCCCCAGCAGCGTGATGACGTCAGCACAGGCTCTCTGACGTGTTTCATCGTATTAGGTATTCTCATGGTGCTAGCTAGTGACTTTGCATAGGCTAAGAGGAGCCTGCTGCAAGTAGGTCTACAGCATTTCCTCTCTCCTCTCCCGCAGTAATCAGACTGTCGTGTACATTCTAACTTTATAGCAAGTCATGAGGAGAGAGGCTGCACAGAGGGTGATCTGTGTCAGACATTTGTGAACACAGCCAGAACTGCACAGGCACTAGAATTTACATGATTGTATATGGCCTGTCAGTGTGGGAAATAGATGGTGACCCTAGATGATGCCTAAACAGAGCTGGCTCAAATGGATGAAGGAAATGTTGGGAAGTACTGTGATGTCGGTGTTACACTGAGCAGGGGCGGACTGACCATTTGGAAACTCGGCACTGCCCGAGGGCCCGGGGTCAGTAGGGGGCCCCATGAGATGCCCCTGGTACCTTTTTCATAGGCTTTTTTGAGCTTGGGCAAGGACACAGGGGCCCCATGATCCCCTATTGCCTGGGGGCCCCATGAGTTGTCAGTCCGCCTCTGACACTGACACATTACCTTGCATACAGGCACATAACATTAAAGTGGTTCTAAAGCCTTAAGGCTGTGCTGCAGCTCCCCCCAAGCCTCCCTTTTTCTTACCTGAGCCTGATCTGATCCAGAGATGTGCACGAGAGCTGCTGTCTCCCTTCTCATTGGGCAGATTGCTAGCAGCGGGAACCATTGGTTTCATCCTGCTGTTACATGGGAGTTGGGGGGGGGTGGTGGATCCAAGTAACTGCTCTGTGTCAATGGACACAGACAGGACGGCTCAGGAGCGAGCCTGCATGGATGCCCCAATGGAAAGCGTCTTTCTGTGGGGGTATCCGCCGAAGAGGTGGGGTCAGGAGTGCCAGTGGGGGACTGCAGAAGAGGAGGATTGGGGCTGCTCTGTGGAAAAGCATTGCACAGAGCAGGTAATAATAACATGTTTGTTATTTTAATTTAGAAAAAAAAAAAGTTTATTATTTAAATATACTGTATTGCTGATGCTAGGTCCACTTTAAAGGACAGTTTAGTTAGTGTAGTTTAGATAGTGATTCTTTTAGACAACACCTTCCCCTGTATAATAATAATAATAATACATTTAAACTATTATTATTTAAAGTAGCATTACAGAATTGTGGATGGAGTAAGCCCGGGTTCACATATATGCAGTGTGGTATATTGCATGTGATTCACACAGGAACCGCACCGCATTCCTGTGCAAATCACATGCGATTTGTGTGCGGTGCGATCGGAGCTGTACATTTTGCATCCACACCAAAAATGTGCAGGACCCCTTTTTGGTCCTCACTAGATTTGGATCACATAGGTATTCACACTCATACGATCCGATTCTGCACATCGCACCGCGTTTTACGGACTGATTTCGGGGTGTTGTTAACATACACACCCGCAGCGGTTCGCATGAACGGGGTGCGATTCTGATGCGGTGTGGAATTCACACAGAAAACGCTGCAAACTCCGCACCACATCAGTGTGAACCCAGGCTTAGGTTAGAGATTTGAAGGTTCTATGCTCTGGCAGGTTTTTTTTTTCCTTCTCATTCCCACTGGGGAGATTTCCTGTCCCAAAGCCACACCAGGAAGTGAGAGGAAATCCCTCCGAAGTGAGGGAATCCCTGGTTGTCACCAGAACTAGTGTCCCTATTGGAAGATTTCTCCTCTATTTGTGTTCTGGTGACAGCCAAAATGTGGAATTTTCTTTCACTCTCAGCGATCACAGGACAAACAGATGGGGTAAATCTCCCTAACGGGGACACAGACCGCAATAAAAACCTGACAGATGTTCTGATCCATCTCCATTCTATCCAAAATTGAAAATAAAAAGTGTTGTCTTTAGTTACTGTATATTTTAAGGGGGTCTCTAAGTAAGCCTATTCGTGGCTAGAATATGGTGTCTCTTCTGCTCTGCAGTACAGGCATGCAGGTGCAGTGTGGTCAGTATTGGGCCGGTCTTATAATGAGTAACAGCTGCAATATATAATAAAGGAGTTTATGATCAATGATGAGCAATGATCTTCCTCAAGAGACAAAATAAAAGTAATATAATTATCGTACATTTATCTTACACCCCTCCATATAAACTGTCACCCCAGGCATCTGCCTGGCACTCCAGGAAGGCACTTAACAGCTTTTTATTTGCTTTTATGTAAATTGATGTTTAATGTATTTTACTTATACATTCCCCTCCTTCCATTGTGAACACGAGCCGGTCACAGGGACACCACGGGAAAACGCAAACAAGCCGAAATCACATCCATTCCTATGTGATTATTACTGTGTTATAATTGCTGGGTGAACCTGTTGTGGAAGTGACAGTTCAGTAGAAAGTTTGCTTCGGCAATACAGAGATTTAGTTGTTAAAGCCCAACCTACTTCGCAGTTTAACCACTTCAATACCGGGCACTTGCACCCCCTTCCTGCTCAGGCCAATTTTCAGCTTTCGGCGCTCTCACACTTTGAATGACAATTGCGCGGTCATGCAATACTGCACCCATATGAAATTTTTATAATTGTTTTTCACACAAATAGAGCTTTCTTTTGGTGGTATTTAATCACCATTGAGGTTTTTTTTTATTTTTTTGCTAAATAAAACAAAAAGCACCTGAAACTTTTGAAAAAACTCACTTTTTTTTGTTTCTGTTATAAAATTTTGCAAATAAATAAAATGTATTCATAAATTTAGGTCAAAATGTATTCTGCTACATTTCTTTGATGAAAATAATAATAATAATTGAATTTGTATTTTTTTTTCAAATGTTTCTATTTTTTTTATTTTTTATTACTTTTTTTCTTTTTTTTACTATTTTATTTTTCAGCACACTGTGACCAAAGCAATAAAATGTTACCATAGGAACATTGAACTGCTCTGGGCAAGTGATCAGGATTTTTTTCTTAACACATTATGATTGCTAATACCAATGTATTTCATTGATATTTGCAGTCAAAGTTACTGAATGAAACTGATTCATTCAGTCTTTTGTGGTGATTAGCTGTGTTTGGGCAAAGCTGATCACATGATACAGATGGGCTGTGATTGGCCCTGTCTGTATCATGTGACTGCCTTGACCAGTCACAGCTAACAACATAATTGTATATAATGGATGACATGACAAGAAGCCATCCATTGTATATAATTGTCATGTGATCTGCTGTGATTAGTCATAGCGGTCACATGACACTGGCAAGGGGCCAGTGTAGTGATATGTCATCAGCTGTGTCCCATGAACACAACCGTTGACAGATTGCGTGGCTCGTTTTGACAGGACGTCAAATGAGTAGTGTCCTGCCCAGCCATCAATCTGCTATAGGCCGGGTGGGAAGGTGTTAAATGGGCTAAATACAGTCCAGAAACATGAAAACAAAAGATGGGTAAAGTCTTAGGAATCTATGGGATTGATTTATGAAAACTGGAGAGTACAAAATCTGGTGCAGCTCTGCAAGGAAACCAATCGGCTTCCAGTTTTTATTTTGTCAAAGCTTAATTGAACAAGCTGAAGTTAAAAGCTGATTGGCTACCATGCACAGCTGCAGCAGATTTTGCGCTCTCCAGTTTTAGTAAATCAATCCCTATGTATAAAGAATTTAATGTACAGTTGGCACAAAAGTAAACGATCTTCAAATTGTTTGTAATATGATCATCTCCTATGACGATCCGCTCCATCTAGTGGCCAAACTGAAGTATTTTCCTGAAATACCTCAATCTAAAAAAAAAAAAATACATTATAGCCACTAGATGGAGCTGATGAGCATCTTTGGCTGATCCTTCTTACTTAGAGTACTGATCTTCGACTATTTTTCATTGGCTGGACGGAGGTGTCATCACTCCTGCACATGCACAGGAATTCATTCATCTTGGCAGATGCCAAAATTATATACTGAGCTGCATATGTGCAGCTCAGTGTACAGTGCAGGCCAGCAGGTAAGAAGTTTTAATGCAGAAGAGACATAGCATGTCTCTTCCGCATTGAAACCTACCTGTTTACCTTTAATTTTCTTTTTTTTTTAACTGCAGTTCCACTTTAAGACATCCACATGGCAATTTTTTATACATAGAACCCCCCCCCTACAGTTTTCTTCAGAAAGCAGCTACAGCCTGAGTAGCAAAGCCTCTCCCCTTCCAGCATGCTGAAGAGAAGGACCATTGTGTGGAAGCAGTGGTCTATCTGCAGAGGTCCACCACACACGCTAAAACTCTCCAATCAACAGGGTTTGTACGTTTTGCTGATTGGAGAGCTTGAGCTCTGACTCTCTGCAGAGAGACCACTGCTTCCACACAGAAAGCAACAGTCTGTCTCTGCATCATGCTGGCAGGGGACAGGCTTTTCTACTCAGGCTGTGGCTGCTTTGCAAAGAAAATACACTCTAAGACTTTCGACACCTTTTAATTGGATGCGTGTGGAATGTATTTCGCTGAGATGAAGCCCAAAATGTTCCCCAATCAGGACGGTGGCTGTAAATTTCCAGGTGGAAGAATCTCTGCACTGTGAATTTGTCATGGTTCATCACCTTGCACATTTCCTTCAGTTTCAAATACGTAAAAAAAAAAACTGATTTTTTTTTTCAAAAATACTATTTTCTTTTCTCTGGAAAATCTTTTGCTGTAGATGAAAAAATGGGA
Source organism: Staurois parvus (assembly GCF_062004578.1). Taxonomy (NCBI): domain Eukaryota; kingdom Metazoa; phylum Chordata; class Amphibia; order Anura; family Ranidae; genus Staurois; species Staurois parvus. The sequence goes on along the minus strand of NW_028318049.1, from coordinate 83,804 downwards.
ACGGTCTCTGCTGGTCAGGCAGTGCCAGATTCTGCACCTGATGTATCACCAGGAGGAGCCGCCATGCCATGTCTTCATTTCAAGTGGGAAATATAAAGACGGCAATAAGCCAACAATCCCATAATGTAATGGAGAGATAATGAGGAGGATTTACTAAAACCAGAGAGTGCAGAATCTGGTGCAGCTCTGCATAGAAACCAATCAGCTTCTAGGTTTTCTTAACCACTTCCCGTCCGGTCGTTGAATATAAACGGCCGTACAGTGGCAGTGCAGGGTCAGGTGGCTGTTTATAAATGGCCTCCCCGCCCCCTGCTTGTGCGCGCTCCCTGGGTGCGCGCAGCACCGCGATCCGGTGCCGGCTGTGTCCTCTGGACACAGTGGAACACCGATCATCGTACGGGACCCCTCTGCGAGGTCCCGATCATGTGATCACTGATTGGCCAATCAGTGATCACATCCAGAGTATTAAGCAAGATGTCATTTCTGACATCATTGCTTACTACGTGTGAAATCTGTGAATGATCTGATCACAGAGGTCACATGGTACAAGGCTATTCACAACAGCCTTGTACCATGTGACAAGCTGTGGCCAATCACAGCTCACACAGTAGTTCTCAATGGCTGCAAGAATGCAGCCAGAGAGAAGGAGAAATTATTGCTTTTACAGCCTTTATGGGTGTAAAAGCAATCAGTGTAAACAAAAAAAAAAAATCTTCATCACCCCCCCACAAGTAGTACAGTGTCACCATGGTGACACTGTACTACTAGGGCAGTGATGGCGAACCTTTTTGAGCCCAAGTGCCCAAACTGCAACACAAAAGCAACTTTTTTATTTCAAAGTGCCAACACTGCAATTAACCACTTGCCTACCGGCACTTCTACCCCCTTCCTGCCCAGGCCAATTTTCAGCTTTCAGTGCTGTTGCACTTGACAATGACAATTGTGCGGTCATACAACACTGTAACCATATGAAATTTTTATAATTTTTTTCACACAAATAGAGCTTTTTTTGGTGATATTTAATCACCACTGGGTGTTTTATTTTTTGCACTATAAATGAAAAAAGAGCAAAAAATTCAAAACAAAAAAGGTTTTCTTTGCTTCTATTATACAATTTTGCAAACAGGTAATGTTTCTTCTTTGATATGCGTTGGTGAGGCTGCACAGATAGGCAGTACTGATGGGCACTGATGAGGTGGCACAGATAGGTAGCACTGATGAGGCAGCACTGGTGGGCATTGATGAGGAGGCACTGTTGATGCACTAATATGCAGCAATGATGGGCACTGATAAGCGGCAGTGACTGATAGCACCAACTGGAGGCACTGACAGACGGCACTGACCGGTGGCACTGCTGGGCATCATTGATGGATGACACTGATGGGCAACACTGCTGGGCACTGACAGCCAGCACTACTGGGCAGCACTGACAGGTGGCACTGCTGGGCAGCACTGATGGGCAACACTGCCTGGCACTGATGGGTGACACTTCTGGGTACTAATGGATGACACTGCTGGGCACTGCTGAGCGGCATTGCTGGGCACTGCTGAACGGCACTGATAATCAGTGCCCTGATTATTAGTGCAGATCTCTACTGTCACCTTTGCCGGTTATCTGCAGTACTTTCTTCAATCTGTGACAGCGTGAAGAAAGTGCAGCCGATAACCGGCAACTGTATTTACATTGTGATCTGCTGTGTCATTTGATACAGTTGATCACGTGGTAAAAGGCTGCTGTGATTGGCCTTTTACCTTATCACGTGATCAGCTGTATCCGTAGGACACAGCGATCTCCGGCAGCGCAGGGTGTGTGCCACTGGGTTCGCGTTCTGGGACGCCCTCCCAGAACTAGACAACCGTGCTGTAGCCATCTTTCGGCTATAGCATGGTTGGCAAGCACCTCTTACCTCTGGCAGTGTCAGTGTGGTTCCAACCCAGCAGCTCATTCCCATCCACGCTGAACACGTCGCCCCTGGCCCCGGAGCAGTGTGGGAGCCTCTTCCTCTCTTCCACGCCCATCCCCGACTACATCACCCCTGGTGCCAGAGCCGCATAGGAGCCGTTTTCCTCTCGTCCACGCCCACCCTGGCCCCAGAGACATGTGGGAGATGTAGTTCAATGGGGGTCCAGTGCGGATGAGATCTGGATGGCCGGTCAGTGTGCGTGGTCCATGTGCGCTCATCTTCCTCTTCTTGCTGGCGTGCCCACTGAGATGGCTCTGCGTGCCAGCTCTGGCACGCGTGCCATAGGTTCGCCATCACTGTACTAGGGTGACAGTATGTTAAAAAAAAAAACCATAAATAATATAAAAAAATTAAATAAAAATGTAAAAAAAAGGTTTAAAAATTATAATTTTTGGTTATAAACTAATTTGGGTTTTTTTTTTACTAAAAAGATAACCGAATACATTTTGGCCAAGATTTATGATGAAATATTATTTATTTGCTAAATTTTATAAGAAAAACACTTTTTTTTTTTATTTTTGGACTTTTTCATTTACATAGCAAAAAAAATAAAAATCCCAGTGGTGAATAAATACCACCAAAATAAAGCTTTATCTGTCTCAAAAAAAATGCTAAAAAATTCATATGGGTACAGTGTTGCATGACTGCGCAATTGTCATTCAAAGTGTGATAGCGCTGAAAGCTAAAAATTGGCCTGGGCAGGAAGGGGGTGAAAGTGTCCGGACTGGAAGTGGTTACCAAAGTTTAATTGAACAAGCTGAGGTTGGAAGCTGATTGGTTACCATGCACAGCTGCCCCAGATTCTGCAGTCTCCGGTTTTCGTAAATCAACCCCAATGCACCTTGCTTGTTGGAAATCATGGCTCTCCATTAGCAACCAACAAAACTTTCTTCTGTAATTCTCTAACCAGCCCTAGAACAATGACAGCTGGGGTATGGTTGGTTGACATGGACAGTGCTTTATAATCAAAATTCTGTCATTTTTGAATGTGGCTTTACACCAGGACTACAGAATCAACTGTGTATTTCAAAAATTACCATAACCTAATCAGAGTGTTATTAATTACAGACATCTCTTACTTACGTCCTGATTAATCTTATCAACAAATGACAACTGCCACCCCTGCACATCTGCTGAGGTGTCTCAATAATTAGCTATTCCGATAATAAGAATTAATTATTGAGTGAGAATCCCCAAAAGCCTAATGGAAAGTAGGTTGTGTTAAATAATAATGAAAAAGGTTGTGATAAAAATTGAATAAATTAAAAATAAACTTTTGTTCATAAAATGCTACAAAGATACAATATACAGTATGTATGAAATCCCTAGATAGAGAAAGTGACAGATGGATAGATATTAAATACAGAGAGAGAGAGTGGGATAGATAGATAGATAGATAGATAGATAGATAGATAGATAGTGAGGTCTAGGGATAGATAGGTAGTAGAGATGGATAGTAGCAATAGATGGATAAAAAGAAAATGATAGATAGATAGTAGAGAGAGATGGAAAAATACACTGCTCAAAAAAATTAAAGGAACACTTTTTAATCAGAGTATAGCATGAAGTCAATTAAACTCCTGGGATATTGATCTGGTCAGGTAAGTCGCAGAGGGGGATGTTGGTCAGTTTCAGCTGCTTTGGTGTTAATGAAATTAACAACAAGTGCACTAGATGGGCAACAATGAGACGACCCCCAAAACAGGAATGGTTTTACAGGTGGATGCCACTGACAATTTTTTTTTTCCCTACTTATCTTTTCTGACTGTTTTTCACTAGTTTTGCATTTGGCTAGGGTCAGTGTCACTACTGGTAGTATGAGGCGAAACCTGGACCCTACAGAGGTTACACAAGCAGTCCAACTCTTCCAGGATGGCACATCAATGCGTGCCATTTCCTGAACGTTTGCTGTGTCTCCCAGCACAGTCTCAAGAGCATGGAGTAGATTCCGGGAGACAGGTAGTTACTCTTGGAGAGCTGGACAGGGCCATAGAAAGTCCTTAACCCATCAGCAGGACCAGTATCTGCTCCTTTGTGCAAGGAGGAACAGGATGAGCACTGCCAGAGCCCTACAAAATGACCTCCAGCAGGCCACTGGTGTGAATGTCTCTGACCATACAATCAGAAACAGACTTCATGAGGGTGTCCTGAGGGCCCAACGTCCTCTAGTGGGGCCCTGTGCTTACTGCCCGGCACCATAGAGCTCGATTGGCATTTGCCATTGAACACCAGAATTGGCAGGTCTGCCACTGGCACCCTGTGCTTTTCACAGATGAGAGCAGGTTCACCCTGAGCACATGTGACAGACATGAAAGGGTCTGGAGAAGCCATGGAGAATGTTCTGCTGCCTGTAACATCGTTCAGCATGACCGTATTGGTGGTGGGTCAGTGGTGGTCTGGGGAGGCATATCCATGGAGGGATGCACAGACCTCTACAGGCTAGACAATGGCACCCTGACTGATATAGAGATATCTGAGATATCTGATATAGACTGAGATATAGATACTAGAGAGAGATAGATATAGATATAGATAGATAGATATCTTCCGCCTGACAGTACTAGGGTCGTTGGTTCGAATCCCAGCCACAGCACCTCGTGCCTGGAGTTTGCATGTTCTCCCTGTGCCTGCATGAGTTTCCTTCAGGTGCTTTGGTTTCCTCTCACACTCCAAAGACATGCTGGTAGGTTCATTGGATCCTGTCTAAATTGGCCCTAGTATGTGTATGAATGTAAGTTAGGGACCTTAGATTGTACGCCCCTTGAGGGTTAGGGACTGATGTGAATGTACTATATATATATATATATATATATATATATATATATATATATATATATATAGCACTGCGTAAATTGACGGCACTATATAAGTACCTGAAATAAATAAATAAATATAGATAGATAGAAACTGATAGTAGAGATAGAGCCCTACCAAATGAATTAATTAGAATGTATCAGAGTGGACATTTCACAAAATACCCCTCAAATGTTGGATACATGGTCCTCCAATCCACCTTCCACCAAAGTTGACCATTGTTTGTTTTTTGTACTTTTTTTTTTTTCTCATCATGTGAACTGTGCTTGTTATCTCTCAGATTGATCCTTGTATATATGAGACGTTGGCAGACCTGGAGTCAATGTGTATGTTCCTTTCATCCCTATAGGAGGGAGATGACGGATGACGCATGTTGGACAATAAGCTGCCTGTCACCCTCTGGGGACTGCTGACAAAATGGGCAGTTTGCACAGAATCTCCGACCTTTTGACTCATTTCCAAATATTACATTTGTTTTTGGCCAGATTGGTTATTTCACTGGGGAAATAGGGAAAGGTCAGCCATCAAATGGAGAGCTTTTTCTTCATTCCCAAGTTGTCAAACTCTATTAGTGGGACAGCTGTGGTGGTAGGAGCCAGAGAACGACGGCCCAGGGACAGCGGTGGCCCTTTGGATGCCGAAGGACTACAAGTCCCATCATTGCCAGGCAAGGGAACAGAGGACTACATATTGCTCAGTCTGGATGTAGAGAGGGCTATGCTGGATTGTTAGACGTTTGCCTTGCCATCTGTCGCTGTGTTGGTTGTTGTACATCTGTGATTGCTCCTCTTCATGTTCCTGTCATGCTCCGTCACTCAGACATGTTGCTGTGGTACATGGTCCATGGGGACATCACTGTGTACTCACCATGATGAAGGCTGGAATTCTCTGCAAGGAAAAACAATTCTAATTTACATTTACAGTAAGGGCCCCAATCACACTATGCCGTTCTATTGTGTTACTGGTAATGTGCTCTGCGGAGGTCCATTCATTTACAATGGGTTATGAATGCATGGCAATGGAAGAAAAGAAATCCTTATGGCCTTTTTTTTTTCTTGCACAGTACTATGTCACCTATGGTATTTGTGTATTAGGATGCTATTGTACATGTAATGCACCTCACCACACATTGTATTGTATTTTAACTTACGCAACACACAGGCGTGAAGCCAGCCAAATACATTCTTAAATTAGCAATATTTGTGGGCGCACCCTGAAAAGGAAAGGCATTGCTCTTCTCTGTGACTTCCCGCGTGATGAGCCGAACTTACCTGGGTTCAGTTTGGGGTGGGTGTATGAAATTTTACCAAAATTTGGATGAAATCTAGGCTAATAGCAGGGGTGTATTTACCAAAAGGCAAACAAGGCATTTTCCTAGGCTGGCATTTTTCAGGGGGGGCAGCACCACTCCCTGGAAGAAGGGACAAAAAGAGGGACTCATGCGGCATGGTGACCAGGTGGGATCCGAGATGGGCTGCTTGACGGTGTATGAAGAGCCTCAGAGACTCTCATTCCAGGGGATGTCTGGAGCTGTGAAGGTGAGTGTCTGTCTTTCTCTGTCTCGCTGCAGGGTGGGTTGGCCGGTGTATGGAGGGTGGTGGTGGTGGAAAGCTTTCTCGGGTGGGGGGGGTCAGGGGGTATGGGATGGAGGTAGTGTTGGTTGGTGTTAGGCTCTCTCCGCGGGAGGGGGGGGTGGACGATTTTTGTGTTGCCTAGGGCAGCACAAAACCGAAATACACCACTGGCTAATAGGTAAGGGATTGTCAAACAGATGGCATCCTCATTGGCTGAGACACAGCAGCGGGAGCTATTGACTCTCATTGCTGTCAATCACAGCCAGTGAGGAAAAAGCGGGGGTTGGGCCAAGCTGTTGCTCTATGTGTTTAATGGATGCAAAGAGCAGGGCTCAAGAGTGAGCACGCACCAGTGTCCCCACAGGAAGCAGCTTGCTATTGGGGCTACTGGTCAAGGTAGAGGAGCAAGGAGCCAAGAAGATAAGGATCAGGGCTACTCTGTGCAAAACCATTGGACAGAGCAGGTAAGTATGTGTTTTTTGTTGTTTTTTTTTTTTTTAAACCTTTAGAACCACATTAAGCATATGTTTAGCTAAAAATGTTCACTTTCTGTCTTGCTGTTAGATTTTCCTTCAGTTCCTGTCTTGAGACACAACAAAAAGTAAGAGGAGGTCTCTCAAAGCAAGGGAAAAGTGTTTCCATTGGATTATTTCTGTTCCTTTCCTGTTCCATATGACCGCTTAACATCTTTGCGTCTTTCAGTCTCAGTGACAATGGTGACCAGGACAAAAAGAGAGGGCGAGTCTACAAAAAAAAATGACAGGGGTTCTAACCCCTCCACACTCCATTCAAAACTAGAATACATTTATCACGGAACATTTCATTGTGATTTCTTACTGGCAACGATAAGAAATGACCTGTGTTGCGTAGGCTTTCCACATTTTCCAGAGGATGAAGCTACAGTATTTTTATAACACGCTTTTAATTGCTGTTTACTGGCCCTTTAAACAAGACCCCGTGTCTGTATGATGGGGAATGTGCGGAGGAGGACATGAAAGCCCCACATGTGTACATTACCGCTGCATGAGGCGCACACACAGTACAATTTGCCGGAGGCCGGGAATTAATTGATTGCAGCACTAGGCTCTTCTCTTGCATAAATTAACCTGGGCCTCGTCGCTAATCACTGTCCTTTCTTGTGCACCTCACAGATGCTCAGCTCTGACATTTCTGTCCTGGGGCTCATGTATAAAATTTACATAACAAGGTGCATTGATTGCCATTTATTTGATTAGCTCCTACAAGTGAAGGCAGCACTTTCCTAAGTAATTAAAAAGTGCATATGTGGTTGCTGAGACCTCATGGCGAGCGGTGGGGAGCGTTCATTGGGGCGTGCTGCCTGTTGTATATACTATAGGTGGATTCATGGCGATAGAACCCTCCAGGACTCCCCCAAGGTGTATCTTTATATGGAAATGCCATATAACATAATCCTCTTATCAGTTTAGAAAACTAAAACCTTTTCGGCTGCCGCTGGACATGACTGATCTCTGTTTTTTTGTGTGTGTGTTTGAGAATGCGCTATATTGAGAAATTGTTTTATTTAGTGATTTCAGCTGCTCTCCATTTTAAAAGGTATTCTGACTATTTATTAGACTGGGATTGATAAATGTAACCACTTGCTCTCCTGAGGATTTCCCCACCTTTCCAACCAGGCCATTTTTTGCGATGCGGCGCTGCGTTATTTTAACTGACAATTACGCGATCATGCAGTGCTGTACATAAATGAAAATTATGTATTTTTGTTCCAACAAATAGAGCTTTCTTTCGGTGGTACTTGATCACCTGTGCGGTTTTTATTCCTTCCGCTATAAACAAAAAAACACAGACAATTTTTTTTAAAAAAAACAACAATATTTTTTACTTTTTGCTATAAAACATATCCAATAAAAAAAAATTTAATTTAATTTCTTCATAAATGTATTCTACTACATGTCACATTTGCTAAAAAAAAAAAAAAACAATACGTGTGCAAAGAAATACAAAGCAGCATGGCCTTGCTGACAGGGGAGAGACTTGTGTTGTTTACACAGAGGTCTCTTCCCTGTCAGCTTTACCCAAGGATCGGAGAGTGCCGGCCGGGAACTGTCAGCCGGGACCTGGTGATTGACAACTCGATCCGCCAATGGCAGCCCGCCAAACCCCCCCCCCCCCCCACACACACACTGCAAGGGTTCATTTAGTCTTGGAGTATAAGGATAAGGTATATAATTACCGTTCCCTGGCTCCAGCACTGTTTTTTTTCTGCTGGAAACTCCGGGTTGTGGACAGTCACTCAGCTTGATTACAAAGTGCAGGACTATTAATCCTGCATTGAACATAGAGGAGGTGACCACGACTGAGTGGGCTTCAGAGAGGTGGTGATGTTGGGGGGGGTCGCATTGAAGGCAGGAGGCCGCTGTTGCCAGCAGTAAGATAAGTATTACACCTTACCCCTGCACTCCTAGACTAAACAAGCATTTCACCCTTCTCATACCCGGGGGGGGGCGGGGGTTCAGGTGGGACCTCACTGCAAAGGTAGAGTTTACCTAATTCCAGGAGATTAGTTTTATTGTCCATAGCCTTGCCACAGGTTCACGTTAAGGGAGCATAGGTTTTTCCCACAGCAACCAATTGCAAGTTGGCTTTCTTTAGTTTTCACTTTTGGGATTTTGTTGTGTGTCTATATATTCTATATTTTAGCTGTTGTATTACACCCAGACTTGCTTGGCAGTTAAAGATGTACCACAGATGCCCTTTAGATAATCTATGCGTGATGCTTGAGCATTTTTGACCTCCAGAGCTATTGAGCTGCCATGGTATCGATATTTTTTTCCATGTCACATGATGTCCAATCACATCAACTGAAACGTATTGACACCAGGCTGATCATTGGACATTTGCTGCTGACTGAGCAGTTGGTTTCTGTCCTAGTGGTGACATTCCTCTATTACGGTGAGGGTGACATGTGGACAACATGAATATTGTGAAGGGAATCATTCTTCTTCTCTGTTCTTTTCCCCAACCCTTTCCTCTTCTATTCTGCGCAGCTTTGTTAGGTCCTTTTTGAGCCTCATAGGTGTATATCTGCAGTGTGAGATCATCTTCTAAGGCAATGGTCTCTAAACTTACTAGACAAGGGGCCATTTACTGTGCATGAGACTTTGGGGGGGGGCAGACCATGGCCAATGGGAGTAGGAAATATCCCAGCATCAGTGGGAGCAAACTATGTCCCATCTTTGGTATTAGGGGAATATTAGTGCCCATCGTTGGTGTCAGTGGGAATAATAGTGCCCCATCGTTGTCAGAGGGAAGAAAAGCACCCCATTCTCGGTGTCAGTGGGAGGAACAGTGTCGAATTGTTGATGTTGGTGCAGGAATTATTGCCCTATTGTTGGTTTCAATGTTGACTAGAAAAATGCCTCGTATCAGAGGAATAGTAGAGGCTGGCAGTTTGATGTAGAGACGTGACCATGGCTGGAGTAACAGAGGTGATGATGGGAGTAACTTATGATGGCATTAGGGCCATAAATGGTGAAATTATGTTCATGCAGCCAAGGGCATGTCAGATATATAAAAAAAAAAAAATCTCTATTCCAGTACAGATATGTAAATGAACCTGGCAAATGCACAAGTTTTGCTTTACCAGTTTGTTGCCTTGGGACAGGAGTCTCCAAACTGTCACCCATGGGCCTGATGTGCTTGCCTTTATCTGACCCTTGGGGAACTATTCCTCCCACTGACATCAAAGATGGGGCACTATCACTCCCATTGACACCAATAATGTAATTTCTTTACTACCACTGAACACCAAGCCTAAAGCATTGTTTACTCCCACCAATGGCTGGGCATTTTCTACTCCCACTGGCAACAGTCCAGCTTTTCTCTAGTTTGAAGGACAGTAAACTGGCCCTGTATTTAAAACGTTTGGAGACCTTTGCTTTAGGGTGATGGAAGCTGTAGTTGCTTCTCTTTGCTAGAGTGGTAGATTCCATTTCCCGGTTTATATTGCATACATAAGAAGCGCTATCTATTATTAGTGTCCAATATTGTGAATATTGTCTCATTGATATTGCTTCAGTGACGCTGCATCCATAAAACAAAGAACCCGAACCGGAATAGGGGCATCTTGGGGAAATCCAGTAGATAGCAGCGAGGGTGTCACACCAGAATCCAGAAGTCCAGAGTAATTTTCTATTTTTGAGAAAATAACAGCATAAACCAGGAAAAGCATTTTGGGGGTTCTCAGACTTCCCCTTTATCAGGGCTACAACACAAATGGGTATATATATCATTTTTTTTTTTAAGTCATCAAGGGTGTAAGAAAAAAAACAATAACAAGTCCTCAACATCAGATTCATAAAGTACAAAGTTCCTCATAGGAATGAAGGACATGTGATCCATTGTTACATACATTGTTCGGTTGATAAAGGCACAATTCCATTCAATTCAACCAATAGAATAAAGATAAAACCTCCATATACAGAATCCTATACACAACACTGAGGTTTCTATTCATACAATTGTTTGAGTAATAAGAAATATAGAAAAATATATGAGTGAAAAAAGTCAGAATAAAATACTATTTTATATAGAAACTTCTGGATCCAATGTATATTTGCATCATACATACAAAATCTATTTACATACAACATGTTATGTAATGCTATGTTAATGAAAAATTATAAAAACCATAATAATTGGTCTAGACTCTCTTACCATTGGCATGGCGCAATCACTGTTGTCTGAGCATCGCATTTATCGACCACCTAAGGGTTTTAAATCCAAAACTGTAATATATTGCAGCTTACCAATCATTAGATGTGGTGGCTGCATTAGTTTTCATTCATTTGCATTAGTTTTCTCTTTTTAGGCTTTTTCCCTCTGTTTTCACCCGAGGATCTGGCCAGTGACACAGCTCCTGCATTTGCGTGCTCATACTCTGCATGAAGGCTGGATCACCAGGGGAAAATAAAGGAGTGAAATTCTAGAAAAGGAATGCAGCCATTGCATCTAAAAACCGGTAGATTGCAATATGTTTGCTTTTGGGTTTAATACCTCTTTAATTCTTCATCCCACCCAGTTGGGAAAAAATTGAATGGTGTAGCGCTGAAGGAAGCCATCCCTGCGCCATGCCTGCTTTGCGTTGTGATTACACCCTATAAACATATTGGTCTTATTTGTATCTGAAGGGATGGGACGCAGCGAGCTCCAGTCTATGGTTCCATCTCCTCCTGTCTATCCTTCTTTTCTCCAAATTATCAGTTTAGCTCATCTCCTGGAGTATCTGGATGATGTATGGAGAGCGGTCACGCCATCTGAATGCTTCCTTTATCACATTCCTGCCTTCCCTCCGCTATGATGGAAATGTCATCTTCTGCACGAGGTAATAACACACCGAGTCTCCTCTCCAGTTCTTTTTGCTCCCCGTGGCTGTCACGGATACCCATCAAACGTGGCACTGAGGCAGATAACTCGCCTTATATTACCTAATTACGTCCCAGTCTATTTGTTCAGCGCCACGTTTTCTGCAGCGCTATGGGCAGATCCCATAATCAAATATTCATCTTCGCATCCCGTTGACGGCTGATTATCCTGGTAACCCGCTGGGCTGCGATGAGGCACTTAAGTGTGGAGGCTGTGAATTAATTCCGCATCTGGAAGACAAACTTTAATGCCATCGTAAAAGCTGAGCGTTTGCCACGCTTCAACATCAGGTCCTCCATCCTCCAGTGCTTAGTTACAGCATGACGAGCTACAGGGAACAGATGTGCTGTCACATGTGGCGCTTCTGTAAATGGGAGCCTGACAGCATTACCTCAACATGAACCATTCTTTACCGTATTGGAAGGAAAATGAAATGTAACGCTTATCAAATAAAGAGCGAAGAAGAGGGGTAAAGTGCATCACAATCAGAAATGTTCCCTAAGCCGCCTAGAGACATCGAAGAATGGTCAGACCTGCAGTTCATTTTGGCTGACTTGGACCATGTTCATCTCAAGCCTACAACTAATATCTAAAGCTCAATCTTTTTATTTTAGTATTGGTTAGAGTAGGGATTGTTTAAAGAGTGTAATGTGTTTATATTTTGCCTTCCCTGGTACCGAAATAGACGTGCAACAATTAAACCCCTGTCCCATTGAACGGGCAGTACCACAACCAACCATGACTCAAATAGGGTGGCGCTGTAACTGCCCTGCAACCACGTGCAATGAAGCCGATTGTAGCATGATTGTTCTGCCTATTCAGGGTTAAAACCGGTGGTGAGGAGGCAAGTTATTGCCGCGCCCCCCCCCCATAACCATGCTAATGACCTTTTTAATAAAACCTTTCAATTTTCATTACAATAATGCAGGCAGATCATGACTGGTGGGATTCCTGAAAACATCACAGCACCCTGCCTAAGTACTCCTCTGAAGAGCCCTTAGTCCTGATCAGGGGTGGACTGACCATTTAGCCGCTCAGGCACTGCTCAAGGGCCCGGGGTAAGTACGGTGCCCCATGAAATGCCCCTGGTACCTTTTTATAGGCTTTTTTTTTTTTGAGTGTGGGCAAGGACACAGGGGCCCCATGATCCCCTGTTGCCCGGGGGCCCCATGAGTTGTCAGTCCGCCCCTGCGTCCCCTCATCACCATGCTAATGACATTTTAAATAAAACCTTTCAGTTTTCATTACAATAATGCAGGCAGATTATAGCTGGTGGGATTCCTGAAAACATCACAGCACTCAGCCTTAGTACTTCTCCGAAGAGCCCTTAGTCCTGATCAGGGGCGGACTGACCATTTAGCCACTTGGGCACTGCCCGAGGGCCCGGGGTCAGTAGGGGGCCCCATGAGATGCCCCTGGTACCTTTCATAGTTTTTTTGTGGTGTGGTTTGAGTGTGGGCGAAGACACGGGCCCCATGATTTCCTATTTCCCAGGGGCCCCGTGAGTTGTCAGTCTGCCCCTGGTCCTGATGCAAGGAGTGGGCTGGCTCTTGGGTGGAGTTATGCAAATATCAAAATACCTTGATGGCTGGATGTCTGGAGGAGACCACCCTAAGTAATATCTCCTGCACAAAATACAGCACCTTCCCCCCAAAAAGTAAATAAATAAATCACTCCAATCAAAAATGAAATACAAAATGTAAAAGAATTTTGCATTATTGATTGAAGTGAGTTATGTTTTTTTTTTTTGTTTTTTTTTTGAAGGACAGAGCTGTATTTTGTGCTGGAGATCCTGTCAGTATATTTTTGGCATATTGAGTAGGGGGTATTACAGAGGGTGAATACAATATTTATTCAAATGAAAGAATACTTCCGGATGGCTGCACACCTGATAAGCTTCATTCATCAGAATAACAAATACAAAAGCACAAAATCACAGTGGAGGAAGGACAGATATTGACGCGTTTCACGCTATACTAGTGCTTAGTTGTAACAGCTATAGCTTGAAACACGTCAATATCTTTGCTTCCCCCACTGTGATTTTATGTTTTTGTATTTTTTATCCTGATGAATGAAGCCTACGAGGAGTACATCCATCCGGAAGTATTCTTTAATTTGTAAAGTGTGGTGGGCGAGCCAAGCCAGCACCCTTGTATAGTGTTGGATCAGTGAATGGAAATGGAGGAGTGTGGGTGCCTGGACCGGTGTGTCTCCTTCTCTTTATGCAGAATTTAGTCAGTTTATTTCACCCTAGGTAACACCCACGTGTGATGCTGAGCCTCTGTGATTGAAGGAACTGTAATCCAATGAATGAAGGGGTGGGTGGAGCTGGGGAGGAATGAGCTAGATGATACTGGATGTCCTCCAGCCAGGAAATGAGTAGGGTTCTATCTGACTTGCTTCAGCTTCTAATGCACGTTGTGAGAAACTCAGTGTTCAGTGAAATCAGAGTAAATAATTTCAGTACAGGAGAGGAGCCTGTGCAACTTTTCAAGACTGAAGGGAAGGCTGGAGGTCAGCTTTAGGGCTTGTTTACACTTGCTTCAAAATGTGGCATTGGACACACTTTTTATAAAGCACTCTGAATGCCAATCGCTAAATAAAATGGTTTGTTTACAGTCCTGTTCACACGTGTTTGCTTCGCTTCAAAAATGATACCCCATTTTGCTTTCTTGGCGCTTCAAAGCGTATCCAAAGCCTCCAAAGAAGTCTATGAGAGAGTACAGCACTTGCAACTTTTGAGCAGCTTTTTTTAGCTTTATTCACTTTGTTCTGGAGGTATTGCAGGTATGAGATATTCCAGGATGCACTGGGAGACCAACAAGTGAACCAGAAAAATGTCATCAGCATTCACTTCTGGTTCATAAGTATATATTCTGGAAGGGTCTGGTGTGCAGTGTGGAGAAGCAGGAAGGTGAGCGGGGTCTGGACTGGAGTGGAGCAGCTAGCAGTGGGCAACATGGGAATTCTATAGCAGAAGGTTGGCAAGGAATGGAGGGAGAGGACTGAGTGGTGAGAGATCAGCAGAGCTGACAGACCAGAGCAGGAAAAAACAAGCAATGTCACATGTGGTGAGCATCAAGGGAACAATATACCAGGAGGTGAGCAGGATCAGAAAGAGAGGAGGATCAGCAGTATTGGGGGTTACTACTGAGTGGGGGATCAGCACAACTGGGGGTCACTGAGTGGGGGATCAGCACAGCTGGGGGTCACTACTGAGTGGGGGCTCAGCAGAGCTAGGGGTTACTACTGAGTGGGGGATCAGCACAGCTGGGGGTCACTACTGAGTGGGGGATCAGCACAGCTGGAGTCACTACTGAGTGGGGGATCAGCACAGCTGGGGGTCACTACTGAGTGGGGGCTCAGCAGAGCTAGGGGTTACTACTGAGTGGGGGATCAGCACAGCTGGGGGTCACTACTGAGTGGGGGATCAGCAAAGCTAGGAGTTACTACTGAGCAGGGGAGGTCACTACTGAGTGGGGGATCAGCAAAGCTAGGAGTTACTACTGAGCAGGGGATCAGCACAGCTGGGGGTTACTATTGAGTGGGGGATCAGCACAGCTGGGATTTACTACTGAGTGGAAGAGCAGCAGAGCTGGCTGTTACTACTGAGTGGGGGATCAGCACAGCTTGGGGTCACTACTGAGTGGGGGATCAGCAGAATTTGGGGTTATTACTGAGTGGGGGATCAGCAGAGCTAGGGGTTACTACTGAGTCGGGGATCACCAGAGCTGGGGGTTACTACTGAGTAAGGGATCAGCACAGCTGGGAGTCACAACTGAGTGGGGGATCAGCAGAGCTGGGGATTAGTACTGACCTGGGGATCAACAGAGCTGGGGATACTACTCAACAGAGGATCTGCCGAATGAGGGTAATAACAACCTAGGGTTCTGATGAACGAGGGTACCAATGCTGAACAGGCATACTATTGAGCTGGAGATCTGCTGAGCTGGGGTTCTACTGGGTCTCTTTAAAACAAATAGAAAATCAACACACACACAGGGCATCTGCCAAGTTTCAATAAAGCTTCCTCGAACCATCGAAAACACATCAAAAAAGCATGTTCAAGTGGTAGGCGCTTTAATGCGTGTTGAAATTGAAGCAAGTGTAAACGAGCCCTTAGAGATCTCTCCTATCCTGGATGTCTCTTGTAACAAGGCAGAAATTTGAACAGAACAGCAGCTTGCACCTAGAATGTTAAATGTCTGGGCAGTGAATGGAAATTATATTAACCGCTTGCCTGCCACCCTGTAGCCAATATACTGCTACAGGGTGGCAGGGCTTCACAAAATCATGTGTGTGTATATATATATATATATATATATATATGTGATTTTGCATTTCCGGGTAGGGGGCGCGTGCGTCCTTCCTGTGCCGCCACTGGTGGCTTTAGCTGTCGATCACCGGGTCCCGGCCGGTGATTCCCCGACGATCGTCGAGTATCACTGACGGGGGAGAGGTCTGTATGTAAACAATATGGATCTCTCCCCTGTCAGTTCCATCACGCTGCTTTGTATTGCTCTGCATAGCAGAGCAATACAAAGCAGGGTGCTTACACAGTAAAGCACACAAAACACACAGTGAAACATCACACAGATAACCCTTTGATCGCCCCAGATGTTAACCCCTTCCTGCCCAGTGTCATTAGTACAATGTCAGTGCTTTTTATTAGCACTGATCACTGTATTAGTGTCACTGGGGATGTCAGTGACACCAAGTCAGTTCCCCCAGTGTCAGAATGCCGCAGTCCCACTATAAGTCGCTGATCGCCGCCATTACTAGTTAAAAACAAAAAAAAATTCCAGTGTATATACAACGTTTGTAGACGCTATAACTTTCAGGTAAACTGATTAATTTACACGTATTGGGATGTTGTAACAGAATACATTAATAGCAAAAAGTCAAAAATATTCTTTTTTTTCCTCAAAATTGTTTTTGTTTATAGCGCAAAAAATAAAAACCTCAGAGGCGATCAAATAGCACCGAAAGAAAGCTCCTTTGGAGGGCAAGTGGTTAAGTACAAGAGTGTTACATACCTTAGCTTTCCTATTTGGGATTATTGGTTCTTTCATCTTTGGTTCTGCTGCTGCTTTAAATAGCTGCACAGCCGCTCAGAGCGCCATGATTAGCGGCAATAATCTACAGTCCCGCCGCTACCTGTCCATCTGCAACAATTGTGTAATTGTGCAAAGAATGAGAGAGCGCTTTATGCCTCCTCTCTGCGGTGGAAGGTCAGAGAGCAGCAGATGGGACGGGAAAACTCAGATTCATGTCCCCAAAGAGACCTTTCATGTCAGGCCATTCCGGGCCCTGCAGGGCCACTCTGAAGCTCCCTGCCCAGATAATGAGGACAGTGTTCCCCGGGCTTCACAGGGAAAGTCTAATCCTCTGACCAGTGCAGTTTTCCTGGAAGCGATTGTAACCGCACCAACTACAAAAACACGAGATTCTGCCGCAAAGTGCCGCTTTGTTAACAAAATTCTGCAAGCCTTGGTCGTGTACAAGGATGCAGCCTGGACTTCAGCCGTCGGCTGAATGTCTGTAGATGAACGTCTGGATGGCGATTATAAATTTATGATGTGTTTTTTCCAGCAAAGATTTGTCGGAGGATTGGATAATGAGGCAAGCTGACTTCATGGTTTTAGTTGACTCTATGGACAAACAAAAGTATTCAGCATTGTTAAAGGGGTATCCAGTGCTCCTTCCATAATCCTGTTCAGTCTCCTTCTTCTCATGAGGTTAGGCCTCTTTTGCACTTGCGGCCGGGGAGGGCAATGGAAACAGGTGGTTAATCTGGAAATGATGAGAGCTTCTGTTCAGATTTGAGTGGACTGAGCCTGTAGAACATGAGACCTCAGAGATGTACTTTGGGTAAAGTTCTTTGTGTCATTTGTGCCGTGCAGTGATTGCCATGTAGACAATTGTGGTGTTTCTAAAAACGTCTCTGCATCCAGGGGGAATGTGCTGACTATTTTGGGCAGAATTGCACGAGGGGGGCGATGGGCAGGGGACACAGAGGGCCATTTGCTGTAAAGTTTATACTAAATTATACAATACTGCAGCATGGGAATGCACATGGGCAGACGTACAGTCACTAGATGGCATAGAGTGCATTTGGAGACGCAGAGGAACATGGGGAGCACTTGGAGTCTTGAGATGACACGAGGTACACTTGGAGACATGGGGGCTCAGGGCAGGACTTAGAGTCACTAGATGAAACGAGGTACATTTGGAGACGCAGAGGACTGGGAGCACTTGGAATTTTGAGATGACACAAGGTGCACTTGGAGACATGGGGGCTCAGGGAAGGACTTAGAGTCACTAGATGAAAATAGGTACATTTTGGAGGTGCAGAGGAACATGGGGAGCACTTGGAGTCTTGAGATGACACCAGGTGCACTTGGAGACTTAGGGGGACCCGGGAGCACTTTGTCACTAGTCAACACAGCAGCATGGGAATACACATGGGGCAAGCTTTTAGTCACTAGATGACATGGGGTGCACTTGGAGACATAGGGGAACACAGGGATGGACTTAGAATCACCAGATGACATAGAGTGCACTTAGAAACACAGGGATGGATTTAGAGACATAATTAAACAGTGTAGAAGGTCCACACTCCCAACAGCCCAATCTCAAAAGATAATAAGGAACGACCTTAGCCTTGGCTCCACCCCAGCTCCTTGTCCTGCCCCCGGGGCTTAGTCATAGAGGTGGTGTCACCTCTATGACTAAGCCTTAGGGGACGGGGGCGAAATGCGTATCTGAAGAGAAGCTGATGCTGAGGTTGTTTTTTACTATTTACTATATTATATTTTGAGATCAGGCTGTTGGGAGGGTGGCACTTCTACACTGTTTACATATGTTACTTTCAGATGAGTATTAGAAACACAGGCACCCATATCAGTGTGGATAGCTGGAGCAGGGACTTTAGTGCCTCAAGCATTTCAATATGGGTCACATTAAATTACATGGGGCACACTTGGAGAACAAAGTGGAGAAGAGGGGAGAACTTATAGTCATTAGATGACATTGGGTGCACTTGGAGGCACAGAGGGGTGCACTTCGAGACACAGAGTACTGGAGACAGGCAAGTGTTAGCAGGGCTCTGATTCGCTGCCAAAAATGTCATGCTGGTCAAGGGCCCCTCCCAATGAAGTCCTGCTTAGGGACAAGATAGAGTACACACACACTTGTAACGTAGAGAAACTCTGCCATCTTTGGTCACTCACATTCTCCAGGCTTGAGGTCCATATCCAGCAATAAGGATGTCTATACACAATAAATATTGAATGTACGCACATTCAGCATTTTCACTGATTTTACTGTGCCAGAAGCTAAATAGTTCTTTAACAACACAACCTTCACCTTCTCTCTTTCAGTCCCAACATCCATAATTCTGCACAATGCAAGTCCAACATTACCAACAGATGGCCACCCAACTCCTCCATTGTTCTCACTTGTTCCTCCATCAGTGGGATATCCAACCAAGCCTGTTATGGGCCTACCTGGAAGGTTTCAAGCTCACATGTCCGCATACTAGGGTTATCCTTTTCCCATCACACTCTGCCCTGGATGTTCCAGATTATAAAATGCAGAATAGCCCCACCCACTGTCTACTCAGGGGAGGAGCTTCCCTAAAAGTGGTACTAACCCCTGCTTACACATGGAAGACATAGGAGGCAAGGATCCGAGTGGTGTGACAGAAGCCCTCTCACTTCCTGTTGTGTCTCTAGACAAGAAGTGAAGGAAGATCCCTCCAATGGGACACAAAATAAATGATAGTGTTTTTTACCCTACTTCATCCAAAACTCCTAAAAATATTTTTGATATACTTGAACTAACTTGCTGACATGCACATGTAGCACAATCTCTGACATTACTGATTCTTTTTGTTCTAGAACATCAGTCTCCAAACTTTTCAAACAAAGGGCCAGTTTACTATCCATCAGACTTTAAGGGGGCTGGATTGTGGCCAGTGGGGGTAGAAAATGTCCCAGGCCCAGAATCAGTGAGAATAAACATTGCCTCAGGGTGGTTGGTCAGTAGGATGAGGAATAGTGCCCCACCATTGGAATCAGTAGGATAAATTGTGCCCCACAATTGGAATCAGTAAGAGGATTAGTGCCCCACCATTGGAATCAGTAGGATAAATTGTGCCCCCACAATTGGAATCAGTGGGAGGAATAGTGCCCCACCATTGGAATCAGTGGGAGGAATGGTGGATTGGTGTCCATGAGGAATAGTGCCCCACTGTTGGTATCCATGGCAAGACTAGTTCCCCACCATTGTTATCAGAGGAAGGAATAGTGCCCCCACCATTAGTATCAGTGGGAGGAATAGTGCCTCCACCATTGGTTTTGAGAGGAACAGCGCCACACCATTGGTATCAGTGGCAGGAATTATGCCCCACCATTGGTATCAGTAGGAGGAATAGTGCCCCACCATTGGAATCGGTAGGATAAATTGTGCCTCCACAATTGGAATCAGTGGAAGGAATAGTGCCCCACCATTGGTATCAGTGGGAGGAATGGTGGATTGGTGTCCATGAGAGGAATAGTGCCCCACTGTTGGTATCCATGGCAAGACTAGTTCCCCACCATTGTTATCAGAGGAAGGAATAGTGCCCCCACCATTAGTATCAGTGGGAGGAATAGTGCCTCCACCATTGTTTTTGAGAAGAACCGCGCCACACCATTCTTATCAGTGGCAGGAATTATGCCCCACCATTGGTATCAGTAGGAGGAATAGTGCCTCATATCAGTAGGTGAAGAGTGCCCCAAGGACAGGATAAAGCCTAGCAAAGCACCACATTCAGCCCTAGGGCCACAGTTAGAGACCACCGTTATAGAACAACATGTTCTATAGGGCTACAGTATGTGGACATACAGGGTATACAACAACATCATCATCATAACATACACCTAAAATGAGAATCCTATCCAGAGCATATTACATTCTAATAGAAAAATCCTTCTACCCAATGACATACAGAGTGCCTTCTATCCGGCTGATCTTTTAGCATTTGCCGTGTTCTTTATTGAATAGATTTGGTATTTTAGTGGCATAAGATTAGGCCATTATAGACTAGACAGACATCCCTGATAACTCGTCAATGCTCACTACATTCCCCACAATACAATATACCATTTCTCCCCTTTTGGCTTTGTAGGTTCTCGTTGAGTCACATGACGGCATTCCTCGGCTTCGCTTCCATTAAATTGTGACTCTATTTTCTGAGCAGCTTCCTATCTCTTAATATATTAAACACAGTTTATCCGCCGTTAATTATTGCTCTGTTACTCTTACACATTGGAAATTCATGAGATTCACCAAGTATTGAAAAGAGAGGACGTCCTCCATGACCTTTGCAAATGACATGAATTCTCAATGAAGCCTCAGCGTGTGCAGCAAATCCTGACTTTACCATGCAAGCCGAGATCCCCGGGCAAGGTTCTGCTTAGATTTCCATCTGAGCTTTGGTTACATTTCATTTTTACTGTTCACGTTGGGCCCTAGCCAGGAAGGGGGGCTTATTTATCAGCGCATCCACTTTTTTTGCACAGGCAAGCCAATGGTTTGGATCTGATTGGTGGTTCTGGAGCAAGACAGACAAATTGTCTTTTTGGCATATATTAGGCATTTGGCATTACATTAAGTGGATCTACCATGTTCAGTAAACCTGTAAAGAGCTTGGGAGGCACAATTGTAGGAAATTCAGGTTTGATTCAATACATTTTAGTGACTTCATTAATATAGAACTACATTAATTGGTAGTTTTTGCCTGGAGTTCTCCTTTAAAGCATTGTCAATACTCTGGATCAATAAAGCGACCAACGAAGCTTTAATATAACACATCCATCAATATTACATTCCAATATTTCAAGGACACTGACAAATTTGCAAACTGACGTATTGATATGAAAGGCATGTGATTGTGTCCCAAGCAGCAATTCGAGAGAGATCACATTTATTTATTACTTTCTCCAGCTGCTGCAGGTTGGCAGTTGATGGCTTTGGTTTAGTCAGGTGGTAAAGAGAATTGTCCAAATTGTATTCAATTGATTTTGTGAGAAGCCTGAAAATTTCCATCTGTTGGTTATTTAAAATGGATCTTTCAGTAACTTTACATGTATGCATAACTAAATTCTTGCTATGTCACAATGTTCAGTCATGGTATCATTTTGTTTTCAGAAAAGCTCCACCTTTAATCATTAAAAAGCCACTCTTTATTTCCAGTCAGTGACTGTGCCTAGGCTAAGATGATGTCATCAACCTGCTGCAGACAAGAGGAAGGATTTCCTCAGTCTCCTCTCCCCCCAGTGATCAGACTGTACATGGTAACTTTGTAACCAGTCACAAGGGGAGAAGCTATAGTAGGGGTGATCTGTGTCAGACATTTTTCACTACAGTCAATAACTGCACAGGCACCAGGATTTACATGACTGTCATTTCTGAGCCAGCATCTCAGTGTGGAAAGTAGATAGTGACTCTAGATCGGGGTCTCTATGCTATAGACCAGCCTTTCTCAACCAGGGTGCCTTGAGGTTTCTTCAGGGGTGCCTTGGCAAAATGTCTAAAAATTGCCCAAAACTTGTATACAAGCCAGCGGGTGGAACTAGCCTGCCTTTTAGTTACACAAAGCCACAGGTTTTCATTGTGCACCATTATGATCTTCTAGCCTCCGGCATTCTGACAACCAACAACATCATTAGTTGATAAGGAGGATGTCAGTTGCCTGCACAGCATCCTAATTTGACCCCCCCTGGCCCTCTCCATCAGTGCTGGGGTCACATTAGCTCAGTGATGGAGAAAAACTGAGGGAGGAGAGAAACATTGGAATACTAGTCAGTACCAGTGTGCAAAAGTGTATTTGCTGTAGAAGAAAAAAAGCTAACCTCTAACATTGGGAGTCCTACATGTGTGGATGTTGCTGCATCATATAAACTATTAGAATCGTTTTTCACATTTTAGAATGGGGGGCCCTTTTAAAATGGACAGTCTAGAAGTACCCCATTTTAGAATGGGGTGCCTCAAGACTGTCCATAATTTTAAAGGGTGCCTTGCCTGAAACACTGCTATAGACTGCAACCCACTTCCAGCTCATTACAAGATTGTACCCAGCCCACAGCAACTCTAATGTGATGAAGGTTCTATTGTGAAAGGAGGAGTCTGATGGAAAGGGCGGGGGCTCTTATGTGATGGGGGGGGGGGGAGGGATTTTGTTCTGAAATGAGGCTCTGATGTAAAATGTAAAGAGAGGGGGGCTCTAATGTAAAAGGGGAAATTCTGATGTAAAAGAGATGGGAAGGGAGTAGCTTATGATGTGAAATTGGGCTCCAGTGTAAAGAGGGAGGCTCTGATGTAATTGGGGGGGGGGGGGCTTCTGACGTTAAAAGAGGTTGAATGTTGAAAGGTGGACTTGATGTGATGGGGAATCTTGATGTAAATGGGGGCCATGATGTGATGGGGGCACTGCTGATGTGAAAAGAGGGCTCTGATGTGATGGTGGGTCCTGATGTGAAATAGGGATCTGATGTGAAAGGGGGGCTCTGATAAAACAGTCTGATGTGATGGAGCACTTCTGATGTGAAAAGGGGGCTCTGATATGATGGTGGGGGCTTCTGATGTGAAAGAGGAACCTGATGTAATGGAGGGCCCTGATATGAAATAGGGAATCTGATGTAATGGGGAGGGGGGGCTTCTTATGTAAAAGAGGGACCTGATGTAAAGGAGGGCTCTGATATGAAATAGGGAATATGATGTAATGGGGAGGGGGGGCTTCTTATGTGAAAGAGGGTCCTGATGTGAAATAGGAAATTTTGATGTAATGGGGGGCTCCTGATGTAATAGGTGGGCTCTGATGTGATGGGGGCACTTCTGATGTGAAAAGGGGGCCCTAATGTGATGGTGGGGGCTTCATATGTGAAATAGGGAATGTGATGTAATGGGGTGGCAGGGGCTTTGTTATGAAAGGGGGTAGACTGATATAATGGGGGGGGGGGGGACCCTGATGTTAAAGGGGGAATCTGATGTAATAAGGAAG
>NW_028318049.1:0-55000 GCF_062004578.1 Staurois parvus | reverse complement strand
TAAGGTAGAAGAGGCGGGGCCTAGCTATGTTCTGTGTGTCTCATAGACACAGGAACAATTAGGCATGAGTGCCCCCAGAACAAGCAGCTTGCTCTGGGAGCACTCAGCACGGGGAAGGGGCCTGGAGCACTGGCGGGGAACCTGAGAAGGATCGGGGCTGCTGTGTGCAAAACCATTACACAGAGCAGGTAAGAATGACAGGCTTGTTTTTTTAAAAAAGTGAACCTTTAGCATCACTTTAGTCTGAGCATTTACCTGCATAAAGGGACAGATGTGCATCCCCGGATGCAGACAGTTTGTGCCCAGAGCCGTTCATCCATCCCTGCACATGCTCAGATGCTGTTACCAGCGTACAGTCACAACCTGTCATTGATTTGTACAGGCAGTTGTTGTTGCACACTGCAATGCATTTTTGTTGGAGTTGCACTGCCTTAGTTAAGTGTCATATAAAACAAATGGTACTGCAATATGCTAACACGCAATCATGTTTATACATGTGTTACCAGAGTGGTAGTGTGAACCCAGCGGTGGAGAAGGAGGTTTTGTCATTGCAAAAATCTAATACTGTGTGTGTTTGTCAGGATAATAATTATTACAGGAGGGGCAGTCCTTTGAGATATTCTTCTGCCGGCTATCATTCGGTCCCTTTAAGAGCGTTGGTGCGCTTAACGATGGTCCCAGTTAATCTGCTTGCAGTAAACGTACGGTATAATCTCAATCCAGGTGCAAGCTGGATATGTTCAGATGCTGAAAAGGTTTGGCATAATGCGCTATAGGGTTGCTATAGGTACCGTCTAAGTTTGGACTAAGTGTGGTATACAGTGCAACATGGATGCGGTATGGATTAGGTACCCTTGGTGTCCTGCCCTCAGTTGCTTGGTCCCTGTTAGCAGTATCAGCAATGGGCGATTAGCCCTTTTACTATTTCCCAGGATGCTGCGGTGACCTCTCACTGTAGAAGGGGGGGACCTCCTCGGTCTCTCCCCGAAGACTTTTGGTAATCAGCAGTGGGAAGCAGAGGGTGAGTTGATGCTCCAACCCCTTGCTGCAGCCGTGCAGGTGCAGTCATGTGGGTGGTGCTGCGCTGCCCCTAAGTGTCCTCACTCCCTGTTTCAGGCTCGGATCTTCGTTGATATGGTCTCCCGCTGGCAGGTGAATATTTAGACAGAAGTGCTCTCTCTCCTTAACTCTCTCGGTGCCAAGACGAAGAACTTTCCTGGGCAGTTTAATTTTAAAAAATCATCTCTCTCTACTTCACAATGCATATTGAGATCTGTAGTGTAAGGAGTCAATTGGTCCCATTATATGGCTGCTGTCTCAAACTACAACTCCCAGGATTCTCAGCACTCTGCATTGAAGTCTATAGGCTGGCTTGGCTTTAGCACTTCACCTGCTGGCTGGAGGAGAATGGTGCAGCATAACATCAGTATCTCAGTAAAGGGAGAGAAGAATAAAAGACAACATCTCCTTTCCCATATTTCTGTAGCCCAGCACCTGGCTACGTGTCAATAGATCTAAAATAAGGTATGTTATAAAAACAGAAGAGTTTTATTTAAAAATGTCATTAGCATGTTGAGGGGGAGGGAATCAACCAGCGAAGGCAAAATATAAGCAGATTAAAGTTCAGCTTTCGACTCACCTAGCTATCATTGTCCTCTCCTTTGTTTAGTACTTAAATTCTACATAGTAAACTGCAAAAACAACCCAATCTTCAGCTGTACATCTGCAGCTGCAAGTTTCCCAACAACCAATCTCTTGCAGCGGCCCCGTCCAGCCGTTGATGAATGCACGGAGTCCACAGTAACAACTCACTTTGATGCGGTGCCATAAAGCGGCCTCAGGAGGGAGCCCTTCATGCTCCCGCACAGTATCGATGAGATATTGCATGTGAAGGGTTTATTTTAGCCCATAAAATCCAGATACGGAGTTTGCAGAGCAGGCTCACAGCAATTAGAGAGGAATGGGTGTAATTTCATACATCTTTTATCTGCGTTAATGACTCTGCTGGGAGACATGAACTATCTCACACATTAAAACCGACACTCTCAGCGTATATATACGCTGCTTAAATACACATCGGATGGTCAGATCAATGTATGAACTTTGATCTTTCACCCTTTTATTGGACAGAACCGTCATTGGGGTCACATGGACAATGATCAAAACAAAATATCTATAGAGGGAAAAAAGTTTCAACATGGACACTTACAAGTTATGGATTTATAGAGACACTGCCTGCAAACTTTATTTCCTTTTTTTCTGGTGTCATCAACAGTCAGGGCTCCAGCTTTGAGGTTTGTAATGACTGGTCAATGGGGCCTTCTAAGGATTCTAAGCTGCTCAACACCTAGAGGTACCAGGAAAGGTGCTGGTCCTCAGACTGGACGTTTTTGTGTGTGATTTGGGGAGGAGCACCTTGAATGGAATATCATACACATGGAAAGTTCAGTTCCAGATTATAATAATGACTGGTCAAAAGTGTACAACCAATCAGAGAATTCTAGCTTCCCCTTCCTAATGGCTCTAGACCAGTGGTTCTCAACCACAGGTCTGTGGCCTTCCTCCTCCCGGGCCTCAGCCAGCTGCAGATCCCCTAACCTATCATATTGTCACCCAACCTATTATAGTAGATTGCAGTGTCCTTCAACCTGCCTCAACCTTTTACAGTGCCCTTAGGCCCCTTGAGATCCCTTAGTCTCCACCCTAGTACCCCCAATATCCAACAGTGCCCCACAACCTCCAATAGTACACCAAAGCCCCTGAAGTGTCCTCCAGTCTTCAACAATGCCCCTGCAAAATTCCCATCCAGCTGGAGAGACCCACAGCCCCCTCCAGAGACCCAGCCCCCACAGCCTCCAGCTCCTTCTAGTAACCTCATTCCCTATAGGGCCGTTAAGTCTGCTGTCTTTTTCATTTTTACTGTTGGGGCATAAAAAGTTTTGGAAATATTTTGGGGCCCTGGTAATGTTCAGAAACAATACTCTAGGTGATAAAATTGGAAATTTTCTGTTGAACCACCTTGGGAACCATATAAAGGTTTTTAAGCTGAAATAGTGTTTCTGGTTGACACACAAGTGAAGGCGAAGAAAGAGTGAGAGCCACAAACCCCCAAAACGTGTTGGCTGTACATCTTTGACCAATCATTAATAAAATCTGGAAATAAAACTTTAGTGTGTAGAACTTTTCACTTGAAGCTCTTCTCTGCTAAGGCAGACCTTAGAGTTGTCCCTGGACTGGCCAGTTCTGGGAAGATTTGAATATTCAGTTTAAATATCCAATGATCACAAATGCCATCATAGCAGCCTAGGATTAAAAAGATCCCAGATGACAGATACAATGTTAAATATCTGTCACAATTATTACACACATTTCATTATGTCCCTGTCCTCAAGGAGCTTACAATCTAAGGCCCCTATCTCACATACTAGGGAAAATTTAGGCAGGAACCAATTAACCTACCTGCATGTCTTTTGGAGAGTAACCAGCAGAAACCCATGCATGCACAGGGAGAACATGCAAACTCCCTGCATATAGTGACCTGACTGGGATTCGATTCAAATTTAATGCAACACTAGTGCTGCAAGGATGATGTACTAACCATTAAAACCACTGTTGGAAAATTATTCTATACATACAAAAGTGTTTGAGAAACTTTCCCAGAACAAAAGCAAGGGGCAATTACAGCTTAAGGCCTCATGCATACTTTAGCTCAAAAGTGCTGCTTTTACAAGTGTTTGAGAGCTTTTTTTCTGCCTCTAAATGCACCTCCATGTTAATGAGGCAGCACAGTGGCTAAATGGTTAGTACATTTATGTACTTGTATAGCGCCATCAATTTACGCAGCTCATTACATATATATATATTGTACATTCACATCAGTCCCTGACCCCGTACAATCTAAGGTCCCTAACTTACATTTATACATACACATACTAGGGCCAATTTAGACAGGATCAAATTAACCTACCAGCGTGTCTGGAGTGTGGGAGGAAACCGGAGTACCTCGAGGAAACCCACACAGACACCGGGAGATCATGCAAACTCCAGGCAGGTGGTGCCATGGCTGGAATTTAAACCAATGACTCTAGTACTGCCAGGCGGAAGTGCTTTGTATTGTGGTTGCCTT
This sequence comes from Staurois parvus, assembly GCF_062004578.1. NCBI lineage: Eukaryota > Metazoa > Chordata > Amphibia > Anura > Ranidae > Staurois > Staurois parvus. The sequence continues at coordinate 50,874 of NW_028318049.1, read as the reverse complement.
GTACTTGAAATTAGTATTCTATTCCAGATCTGCACCATCAGGTCACGTGTTCAGATTTGCCAGAGTTGGAAAAACTGTTGAGATTCCTGACAGATCAAAATGGACCTGAAATCAACAAGTAAAGATTTGCTATGTTATAGGGAACATCTAGAAATGTTATTGTGCCTAAGCAGTATTGTGAAAGATTTACTTTTTGTCTGGAATTCTGCCTTTAAAAGCAGTGAACCTCTTGTGCCTAGGCATTCCTGTTCTGTAGCCTCAGAGCTACAGGTGAAACTCAAAAAATTAGAATATCGTGCAAAAGTTCATTTATTTCAGTAATGCAACTTAAAGGTGAAACTAATATATGAGATAGACTCATTACATGCAAAGCAAGATGGTTCAAGCCGTGATTTGTCATAATTGTGATGATTATGGCTTACAGCTCATGAAAACCCCAAATCCACAATCTCAGAAAATTAGAATATTGTGAAAAGGTGCAATATTCTCGGCTCAAAGTGTCCCACTCTAATCAGCTAATTAAGCCATAACACCTGCAAAGGGTTCCTGAGCCTTTAAATGGTCTCTCAGTCTGGTTCAGTAGGAATCACAATAATGGGAAAGACTGCTGACCTGACAGTTGTGCAGAAAACCATCATTGACACCCTCCATAAGGAGGGAAAGCCTCAAAAGGTAATTGCAAAAGAAGTTGGATGTTCCCAAAGTGCTGTATCAAAGCACATTAATAGAAAGTTATGTGGAAGGGAAAAGTGTGGAATAAAAAGGTGCACAAGCAGCACGGATGACTGCAGCCTGGAGAGGATTGTCAGGAAAAGGCCATGCAAAAGTGTTAGGGACTTTCACAAGGAGTGGACTGAGGCTGGAGTCAGTGCATCAAGAGCCACCACACACAGACGGATTCTGGACATGGGCTTCCTCTTGTCAAGCCGCTCCTGAACAACAAACAACATCAGAAGCGTCTTACCTGGGCTAAAGAAAAACAGACCTGGTCTGTTGCTCAGTGGTCCAAAGTCCTCTTTTCTGATGAGAGCAACGTTTGCATCTCATTTGGAAACCAAGGACCCCGAGTATTGAGGAAGAATGGAGAGGCACACACTGCAAGATGCTTGAAGCCCAGTGTGAAGTCTCCACAGTCTGTGTTGATTTGGGGAGCCATGTCATCTGCTGGTGTTGGTCTACTGTGCTTCATTAAGTCCAGGGTCAACGCAGCCGTCTACCGGGAGATTTTCGAGCACTTCATGCTTCCTCCCGCAGATGAGCTTTATGGGGATGCTGACTTCATTTTCCAGCACGACTTGGCACCTGCCCACACTGCCAAAAGCACCAAAACCTGGTTCAATGACCGTGGGATTACTGTGCTTGATTGGCCAGCAAACTCGCCTGACCTGAACCCCATAGAGAATCTATGGGGCATTGCCGAGAGACATGAGACCAAACAATGCAGAAGAGCTGAAGGCCGTTATTGAAGCATCCTGGTCTTCCATAACACCTCAGCAGTGCCACAGGCTGATAGCTTCCATGCCACGCCACATTGAGGCCGTAATTGCTGCAAAAGGGGCCCAAACCAAGTACTGAGTACATATGCATGCGTCTACTTTTCAGAGGTCTGATATTGTTCTATGTACAATCCTTGTTTTATTGATTGCATGTAATATTCTAATTTTCTGAGATTGTGGATTTGGGGTTTTCATGAGCTGTAAGCCATAATCATCACAATTATGACAAATCACGGCTTGAACTATCTTGCTTTGCATTTAATGAGTCTATCTCATATATTAGTTTCACCTTTTAAGTTGCATTACTGAAATAAATGAACTTTTGCACGATATTCTAATTTTTCGAGTTTCACCTGTATATACCTGCTGTGTATGATCATCTAAGGCACTGCTGACTCTGCTAGTCTCACCCTATTTATGTTGGGGTTTTTTTGATGTCACTACTGTACTGCTCACTCCTTACTGTAGGTAAAAAAACCCTGCTTCTACTAAAGATGGACACTTCTACATAGAGACACAGTGTAGAACATGGTAAGTCAGTAATGGGAATGATCAGTTGCAGGGAGAACACTGGCAATACTAGTGACTCGTCCTTTTTCTTCAGTCTGCCATTTTATTGGGGCACAGGCCAGGTCTTCTATAAAAGGGAACCTCTCTTCTTTTTTTTTGTTGTTGATTTGGATAAAATTAGAGCCCCTGTCAGGTTTTTATTACTGCCTGTATCCCTGCTAGGTAGATTCACCCTCTCTGTTCGGCCTGGTAACCCTTGTAACAGTGGCAAAAACCAGTGGGAATTTCAACATTTTGCACGTCACCAGAACAGGAGGTGAGGTTCAAGCTTTCAGCAGGACATCTGTTGCTATTGCTGACCTCCATCTGTATAGTTGTTGCAGGTCTATGGCTCCAAAAGTATCAAAGGCATTGGTTCAGAATGACTGATTGAAATCAGCTTGGTCACCCTGTCACATGCACACTTGGTGGAGACTACAAGCGTTTTGTGCCAACTCACTTGATCCACCGTTGTCACCACCAGAAAGCTGGTCCAGAGCAGTGATGTACAGCCATCACCGGAACAATGCATGGAGACAGGAAGTGGCTGAATGAGGCTGTAGGGATTTAGCAGCATTGAAATGCAAAAAATGGATGGAAAAAAATTAAAATAAGCATTTTATTTTAAATAATGGCAATTGTTTATGGTACAAAATTCTTTAGAAAATTAAATCCATCCAGTTAGGGTTTACATTTAGTGCCAAGACTTGGATCCACTCTGGTGGATAACTGTTTTTTTTGTTTATTTTATTTTACATCTGTAGCACACCCCTTAGAGAACTGCTGGTGAACTTCGCCTTATTCCCACAGTTAGAGTGCACATAGTATTTGTTTCACTCTTCCGCTGCCTCAAATGAACATTCTAGGGGTGTCTTTTTTTTTTTTTATTGGAATGTAGAACTTGGATGGGGTGAGGGAGCATGAGATACCCCAGAACTGAAAACTTGGAGGACTCCTTAACTATCTTGCTGCACTGTACAAAAATGTCCCACAGAATCTCTAATGCTGATGGTCACTATGACTTCTCCCAGAGACCAAAAGCTACACACACAGTGACTGACTCTCCAACACATGAACCATTGACTCATGCAGCCACAGGATCATTGGTTGCCTTCTTCCAATATCCATCAGGCTCTTCATGGTGAGGGAGATGCAGGCTCACACTACCATAAGACAGTTGGAGACTCTTTTCCTCAACTTCCTCCTGGCTGTCTACAGCGAGCTATCTCTTGATCTAAATTGATTCCAGGACTATGCTTGCAAATGGGTCCAAAGTGTAGCCTATCTGGGACCTTGGTGTCTTCATAAAGATTTCTCTAGCACTCCTACCCCAGGGGCTGAACCCCCGCACAGGGGTCTTTTCCAGCAAGACTGGACCGAGGAACACTGCTCCCTGCCTCAGGCCTCAGACCATTTAGGAGCCCTCTCACCACCTACTGGGCACACCTCCCCAGGGATTGGCTGGGGAGTTCGATAAATATTCAGGCTGTCCACTCTGTTATTTCTCCTCTACAATTCTAGAATCCTCTAGAATACAGAGAGAAGTAATCAGAGCAGCAGCCTGTGAGATACTGAGCAGACCTAAACAATCAACCACGGTTTACAGAGAAGCTAACTAAATTTATCTAACAGCCTACACTATTCTAGGTGGGTTCTATACCTCATATGCACACCAGCTGAAATGCAGTGTGTGTGTAAGACATATCTGACAAAGCATTGACTAAATGCTATTATTGCATTAAAATCTTTCTTCTTATGGCAAAACATGACAGTAGACATGTTGGTAGAGCACCAGACCCAAAGATAGAAAAGATAGAAATTCAACATTTCAAGGCAACTCTCTTGTACCCTTGGGGATCCCTGGAGTAGTCTAAAGAGTGTAAAAAAATGAGATCACCATAGATCTAATATGTGTCCCATATGGTTTTATTACACTTGACAAGAGTGCAGAAAAGAAGGCCAATGCATTTTAGGGGCTCAAAACTCTCCATTCATCAGGGTATAGATGGTGGCAATAACTGAGGATATTGGACAACAGACTACAAAACAAAAAAGCTATACGGCGTGCTAACTATTAATGACCCAACCTGAATAAGCACAACTGCTATGTTTTTGTTTTGTTTTTTTTCTTTGCACTATTTTGTCCAGTATTCTCCATAATTACCACCAGTATCTAAGCCAGGAGTTTTGAGCCTCTGAAACATGTTGGCTTTCTCTTCTGGCCTCTTGTGATGTGCAGTAAAGACATACTAGACTCACATTAAATCTATGGTGCTCTCATTCTTTTTTAGAAAGACGCCTCATTACATTGTGTCCAAACCAGGGACGGACTGACAACTCATCCGGCCCCTGGGCAATAGGGAATCATGGGGCCCCTGTGTCCTTGCCCACACTAAAAGCACACCCAAAAAAGCCTATAAAAAGGTAACGGGACATTTCATGGGGCCCCCTACTGACCCCGGGCCCTCAGGCAGTGCCCGAGTGCTCGAATGGTCAGTCCGCCCCTGGTTCAAACACTTCGGGCCAGAACCAAGGTGGTGCAAACAACCCCCAGTCTTGAAGAGTTAATACTGAACCACACATTAGAACAGAAATCGTTTTAATGATGTTTAACATTCTCTGAAGGAAAAGAACACAGAACAGGTTCTAAGTCAAACAGCAGATGTGGACAAAGTAGAATGCCGCTCACACCCAGCGACCGCAGGACCCACAGCAGAGTCGTAGATTAGGAACGAGCTCCATCCCCAGTGACTATTAACTCAGAGAATGAGAGTGCATGTATGTAATGAGGGGGCCAGCATTATACATTATTCAGCCACAATTAAAAATTAAAACCACCTGAATTATATTCTTTACACAAAGCGCCATTAAATACACAAATGTGCACAATTCTGGCATTGTATCTGCGAGTTGCGTTTCCACACGTACGAAGGTTCCCCTTGAAATGAGAAATGTGACCCCCCACCCTGGCACATGGGACAGGCTCTCCGTATTATGTGTTGTTATGGGGGTTATGCTTTTTGTGCCTTCTCACTTCTCGGCCTGGTCACACATAATAAATCCTCTAACAATTTGTCAGGAGTAAGTGGCGGGCTGAAAACACATTGAATAGAGGCCATGAATCAGGCCTGTAGTCAGTGGATGATTTAGGCCAGCAAAATTTTTTTTTTTCATGCTCAAAAACGCGTCATTTAAATCAAAGACACGACTGAGGTTCATTAATATGTTTTTCTTAAGGATACAAGGCATTATGGGCCTGTTTATGAGAATTGGTTACATAATTGCATTATGTTTGGTTGCATTCCAGGCAAAATTTTAGCTTTTTGTTTCTGATTTATACTAGTTTGACATGGGAAATTGCAGCACCAGGACAAGAGAAAATGTTTAAAAAAAAATGGTGAAATGTTCCAAAAGTTGAGTTGGTGAGAAGTTTCCTTCTTTGGCTCCAGGTTTAGGGTCAGAAAAACCATCAACAAGATCTCATTAAGGAAGAATTCCAGGTATGGATATTTTACAGTGACATTGTTCCAGCTTGGACCAATGTAACTGTGCATATACCAAAGCTGTGTGAACCCCAGGGAAGCTGGAAATCATTGTAGTAGGCACTGCTACTCCAGTGATCTTTACTAGCTTTCAGGTTCCATTGCGAGGGGCTTCTCTGCTGCATTGTGGGCACAGGAGGCCACCCGCTTGGCACGGGTAACATTCAGAGATCGCTTTGCATTTTATCAGTGGATGCAAAGTGTTCTCTGATTGAATGAGGTGGAGAGACAGGGTGGTGATGTCACAACATTTGCCTCATACAATATGAGAACCAGGGGTGGACTGACAACTCATGGGGCCCCCGGGCAATAGGGGATCATGGGGCCCCTGTGTCTTTGCCCAAACTCAAAACACACCCAAAAAAGCCTATAAAAGGTACCCCTCTACTGACCCCGGGCCCTCGGGCAGTGCCCGACGCAGGGGCGGACTGACCATTTGGAAACTCGGGCACTGCCCGAGGGCCCGGGGTCAGTAGGGGGCCCCATGAGATGCCCCTGGTACCTTTTTCATAGGCTTTTTTGAGTTTGGGCAAGAGAAAAAGGGGCCCCATAATCCCCTATTGCCCGGGGGCCCCATGAGTTGTTAGTCCGCCCCTGTGCCCGAGTGCTCGAATGGTCAGTCCGCCCCTGATGAGAACACTTTGCATTAATTGAAAAAGTGCAAAGCAATCTCTGAATAGTGTTTATACTGAGCAGGTGACCTACTCTGTTCAGTATGCAGCAGAGCAGTCACTCGGCATGGGACCGAGAAGCTAGTGGAGATCACTGTAGCAGTTGTGTCTACTTTCCAGCATCCAGAGAGATCAGCTAAGTATTGTGTATACATAGTTACATTTCACCAAGCTGGACCAATGCAACCTTGTAAAAAATATCCATACTTGGAATGTAGCTATAAGAGCCTGTTTACATGGGTGGTGGTAAAATTAGGCAGTTGAGCCATGGTTTGACCACCCTCCATAGGATGTAAAGAAGGCCTAGCTGGTTTTACATATGCCATGGCAAAAAATTTAACCCATAACCTGTTCGGTGGAGGTACTGCTGGACCCATTGAAATAAATGGGGCTTGTGGTTGTTCTTGGTATTCCCATTCAAAATTCCCATTTGGCTGCACAACAGGAAGTGAAAGAAAACCCTATAAAGCAAGGGAAATGGGACAATGTCACCAAAACAGGTGGCCCCATTGGAAGATTTCCCCTTCCTCTGGTGACCACTGTTGAATGTTGGATTTCCCATCATTTTCTGCCTTGGTCACAGTTGTTGCCAGGAAATATTGAGAAGATGAACACAAATTAAATCCTGAATAACGGAGGGACAGAATTTGGCTTGTCAGTAGTTCACGGTTGAAGAAAGTCAGTCAAGTTCATGGAGCACACGGTTCTTATCTAGGGAACCCAAAGTTCAAGATTTACGTAAAAAGTCTGAGAATGCAAGACAAAATATTTAAGCGTCCAAGTCCTTTTAATATTAATGTTTGCTCATATCAAGAAAGCTTAGAACAACAAATGCGTTTCAGGGGTTCAAACACTCCCCCTTCATCAGTGCTTATAAAAAGAAAAGCATTTTGAACCCTGTAATGTGTTGGCTGTGAGAATGAAGGGGAAGCAACACAAGGATGGTTTCAACAGCATGCTTTCTCCTCCTATCAGCCTGCTTCTTATCAGTGCATGAACTGCTGTGAACTCTTCTGTACAAGGACTGCAAGAAGTTTTAAAAATGCATTTAATGATGTAGTAATGTAGAAGAACATTCATTTGTGTCTTTTTTACCTAGAATTAAGTTTTAAATTTTATATATATATATATATATATATATATATATATATATTTTTTTTTTTTTATAAACACCTCACCCATTAGGTTGGAGTCCTTCCCGCTGCACCACCTGAATTTTCAGTCTGTATCTCCGTCTTGACGCTTGAAATCCCATGTAAATATTTTTCTCCTCTTTAATTCTGAAGGATTGGTTTGCCTCAGTATGTATATGATGGCCCCGCAGAGCTCAGCTCGAGCCACTGATAAGAGAAGATTAATTCATTCTCACACAAGGTCAAAATCAACATCTCTGCCAGCGTCTTCTCCTCCAGTTCCATTCATCTTGTCACACACTGCTGATTTATTTGTACAAATAACTGAAGGCTCCGTTAGTCCAGTAACATCAATTATACTTTATAGTGGGTTACACTTCAGCAAGCAGCAGCCATTATTCGCAGTCCTTGCTGTATTATCATTATTGCCCTGCAGCAGTGGCGAGGACTAGGTACAAGGGCTTGGCGATACCCAGGATCCTCTATGACTAGACCAACTGTTAGCATATTTTTCTGATGCTTGTTCTAACATAAAGCTGGTGAAGCTTAGTTGCATATTAATGGAAAACTCCCAACTTTTCTCCTTCCATTTGTCCATGTGCATTGCTTAGCTATCCTAGTCCTACCTAGACCTACCATGAAGTCTTGTTATGCCGTATGTCAGGTGCTTCGTTATCTACAAGCCCAATGGTAGTAGAGGATGAGAAAAATGTCTGGGGTCTACATATCTGCACTTAATTCAAGAGTATGGTATTCCCCTTGAATAGAGTAGGGAAATTCCAAGAAATACAAAAAGACATAAGCATAGTGATCAAAATATCAATTCTGAGTGGGGAATCAGAAGGTTTAATTGACCGCAGTTTCTTGATCTCAAAGTCTACATTGATGCAATTTCCCCACAGTAGTTTGTGTTTTTGCCTCACCACAAGGTCATAGTGGGTCTCATAGCCAGACTACCAAGTTATTTATTTGTTAGACATTATGGAGTATCCATAATTGAGGGTGACATCATTGATTGGATTTGTAATAGAGTAGGGAAATTCCATGAAATGCAAAAAGACATAAGCATAGAGATCAAAATATAAATTTTGACTGGGGAAACATAAGGTTGAATCACCTGCAGGTTCTTGGTCTTGATTGGATTTGTAATAGACACAGTATTTGGGCAGAAATTAGATTTTTGGTGGAGACATTCATTATACTGATCATAATGGGCCACCATGATCTAATAAAAGAATGGGACCTCCCACCATTTAGGGTACCCTTAGAAGAGAGTGCTTCTGGCATCTGAGAAGACTTGGTCAACATTTTTGTTTTTTCTCTAAAAGAAGGGAGAAAGTAGTGAACTGCAGAACACCAAGCACAAATCGTAGCAGATATGCAGACCTAAGCAATAGTGGTTGTTCCCCATCATTCCTGTGGGTCTCCTCTCATCTACTAGTATAGGATGCAAGTAGCCTGTCTGAAATATTAGATAGGTAAACATGTGTAAAGGTGAGCATATTATTTTACTTTTGCTGCACTCCTAAACTCCTACTTGGATGATTTAAATATATGTAGAGTAACCATACAATTAACTTTGTATTGTGTTAAATTAACATTTAATAGATTTTTAATCCTTTAGGAATTAAGTTTAAATTGAATCTGCATATTTCCCTACATAATAAGGTGCGTTCTGTCCTCGATGCAGCAGCAAATGATTTTATCGCTTCCTCATTGTATGTGGTTGAGGTGAGGAGATTCTGATTTCTATTTCTATCAATAATGCGGAAATGCCACAAAGCAAAGATTTAATTAAAAAAAAAATGACAGATGTTTACCCAATATTACATTAGTGGCATTTTATTTTATTCTAGCAGAGAAAGAATTGTGTTTTTTAGGTGTTTAATCATCTTTATGGTTTCCCCAGAAGCTAAATGCAGCCATTTGTTCCATACAGGATATGATAATGTGCATTAATGAAACATTCTGGATTGCGGAGTATAAAATGAGTTTGTACATCTGTAGGGGCTGCAGTGACGTCATTCCCTTTGATTATCTAAAATATTTCCTGTTGGGTAATATGGAGGAGGGCCAATAATAAACTGGCTGTAAATAAAATGATGATGTTCCTAGCCAACTATTCGATACCAGTATAATACATGCTAAGGGTATTGTGGTCCAACCTTGACCATCTTAACGGACCTGGACCTGTCAAATGTCTAAGAAAATGCACCAGAAGGTCCTGACTTTTACTAAAAAAGCCTTGTGAACTCTTCTGATCCTGATTTCAATTTTGGTTTAGGTCTTAATTTCCCTGAATATTGGTCTGTGTGCAGTTCCCCCTTACACCTAGCCCAGCCCAGCCTGGACTCCATACCGCTGACACATCTCATCATCCAAAAAATGAACTTTTAATAGATCGGGCATGATGGGTAGGTGGAGTCTATTGGTGAGGTTGAGATTTAATGACAGAGTAAAACTAGGAGGTATTGCCAGAAAGACTTGTCTGGTTAGTAAAGGTCACATCAGAAACCTTCTGATTCTTGCCCTTGGAAAATATCATGAGATGCTGGGAGCATGCCTGCATGTCCAATCATTCTCTATAGCCTATGGTAAGGCTGAGGATGTTCCTGTAGACTCCAGCTGAAGAATGGATTTGGACCCTATGGGTACTATTATTTTGTTTGTCAGAGTGAACCCCGGATCAGAGGGGTGCATGGAAATGCTCATCTAGTTAATAAAGATCACATCAAACGCCTTATGATACCTGCCCTTGGGTAGCACATTAAAAAAGTAAAATATTTGAACAAGTCCACTATAGAGAACTGTTTGCTAAAGATTTGTCCAGAATATGGTGGCAGTTGTTCAACCAAAACCAGATCTTGCAGGTGTACAATCCCATCTAACAAATCTTAGAGGAGAAGCCACCGGGCAGGTTAGACTTTGTATTGCTATTTATTTCCAAATGGTAAACCATCCCTGGGGCTTATATTTGCAAAATAAACTGTGCTTCCACATCTCTACTCTATAGCCTATAAAGGAATGTTCACATGACTCAGACATTACTGTTTTTATGGCCAAAGCTGGGTGGAAGATAACATGAGATGCTTGGATCATGTCTGCATGTCTAACTATTCTTGGATTGTGCCTGCATGTCCAACCTTCTTCTCTGTAAGTTTGAAGATGTTTCTATAGACCTCATATCCAGGAAAGCTGTACACTTCTGCTGTAGAACTGTTCCCTATGTTTTTTTTTGTCATTCTAGGTCAGGGGTTTCATTTACTGTCTTTGGGAGGGTACTGGAGGGAAAATCATAAAGTCGATAATGCCTAATGGCGTATGAGCTTCAGATATAATCCTACGGAGGGCCTTGTGCTCCTGGGGATCATCTTTACCCAAAGAAGAAGATCAAGGGGGTGTAGTTTTGCTCTGAGATCTCATCCAGCAATCTAATCCAATATTATTATAGAATTTACTTCAATCATTTTTTCCTGTGGCTAGCCCAACCACACTTTTCGATTCAAGTGGACATTTTTGCTCCGCTTTTTTTTATTCAATTAATCCATTTTTTTTTTTCACAGAGCGCTGATCACAAGGATTAAGATTTTAGATTTCCCCCCTACCTTCTACTTAGGATGTAAAGTCAATATTTTCCAGGCTGCTCCTAGCTGCAGAAGAAGTGAATGTGGATTCCCCCTTCTATATGATAATGTAAATTATCCTAATCCGTAGCAGCCAGCCATCTTGCTGATATGATGGATTTGTAAGTGAGCGGTGTCGTTTTCTACCCTTGTCTGGTTTGGAATTCACTAATTTCCCCAAGGAGCGCCCAGTACACGCCATAAAACCTCCATGAAATGTGAGGCCAGGCGTTTGATTACCATTTACATTGGGAGGAAAAGTGAAATGTTACATGTGGTGGGATAGTGTTCATTCCTTTTACCTGGATTGTGTTATTGCAAGGAGCGGAAAAGTCATATTATGTGATAGAATCTCCTTGATCATAAATATGTGTTTAAATGTGCCATTACCTGGAAATGAGATATTTGACATTTGTGTGACTTTGTTGAGGTGCCTATGGCTGTTCTAGCTACCATTTTGGGCTAAAACTGGCATTGGAGATTCATAAACAGAATCACTAAAATTTTATAAAGGCTTTAACATGTTAAAGAAGCTTTAGAAGTTATTTCGATCATTTGTAGCTTTCACTGAATAAATAGCTGAATGGCATTTCTCAGGACAGGTTTCCTAATGGTGACAACAGTGGACCATGCTTTGTTGTCCCCATCAGAGGACCATGTGACAGGGTGACACTGTACAGGAACAGTTGGGAGACGAAAATAGAGTGTCACAGGAAGTGCCCCAACAAAGACCTTCATGGCAGAATGGCCAGGGATTTTTTCAATAAAGCTGCAAATTTTCAAAGATTTAAAATGCCCTTTTGAGTTGACTGTAAATGAGGTTTTAAGCTCCATGCACACTAGTGTTTTTTTAAGCTAAAAAAACGCAGGAAAAAATGCTGGATAAAAAATGTTTGTAACCGTGTTTTTTTAGTAGCGTTTAGAAGAGCTAGCATTTTATTGTCATTTTTACAGTACATATAGGAAAAAAGCTGTTAGGAGCGCTTTAGGAGCATTTAATGCTCCCAAAAACTCTACAAAAACAATTTTTTTTTCTGCTCCTAAATGCTGAAGCTTGAAAAATGCTACTACCCTAAAATAGTGTGCATGGACATATGGGATAACACTATTTAGCTTCCAGGAGCAGAAAAAAAAATGCTGGTAACAGCTTCTAGGAGTTTAGAAATGCCAGTGTGCATGGAGCCGAAGTGATTGGGGTTCTATCTAAGTCTTCTTTTTTCAGAAACTACACTAGTCCAGTGTTTTTATTAATAGTGAGAGCCTTGCAAACCCTGCAAGGGTCACTAGGAACTAAAATATGACCCAACAGAGGTTCTTAGAAATTGTGCAGTACTGCTATCATATAACTGGCACTACATTTATTTTAATCCGAATTTTTCAGTTGTGTGGAAATTACACCTCAAACAACCTCTTGTAAACCCAACACCTTCCTATCGGGTGATTGCTTCTTCTTCATTCTCTGATTGTATCACCACAACCTGCATCAGTGTTAAAAATGAAAGGTGACAACTCAATCGCATGACCCTCAGCCTCAATAGTCACCTCTGTATATATTACCCATCGGGCCAGTAGGCTGCTCCTTAATTCCTTGAAGGACGACTGGTCAGATCCTATTCTTTTATCTCTGTACCAGGTGCTGAGTCTTCTCCCTGATTCAATTGCTGATCCGAGTGTACATTCCAATTTACTGGCTGACTGTATAGATGCTGCTGTCTCCACGTTCCTGAATTATAATGTAGACATTGTAAGGTTCTACCATGTCATGAAGAATTTATAAAGATCGGAGAAAGGGATATCTTCACATTATGGAGCAAGAAATGATGGAAAATATTGCCAAAGTAGAATAGACAATTGCCTTGGGGTATACAAAGAAGTCCGGATGATTGTGAAGGGTTTATAGAATTGGAAAGACATAAATTGCCATGTGTACCTTTAATTTCAACTGTCACTTTTTGCAACCATTGCAAGATATACAGAAGTAAGGAAAGGGTCATGTTTTACACCACACTATTATTATTATACATTTTGTATAGCTCTGATGTATTTTGCAGTGCTGTAAAAAACACTTCAATATCTCTGCAACAGAGGATCTTACCTTCTAACATCCCACCATAGAAACACACTATTATTATTATAATACATTTATATAGCTCTAACATATCACAATGCTGTACTAATTAAACTGAGCCATTCACATAAGTGTATGCACAAGAGGAGTTTACACTCTGTCCCCACCACAGTCACATTATAATTTGTATATATTTATGTAGCTCTGACATATTCCAAAGTGCTGTACAGTGAACACAAAATCACTCATGCCAGTCTGTGCACCAGAGGAGCTTCAATTCTAATGGCCCATATCAGTCACACACTAGCAGGGGCGGACTGACCATTTGGAAACTCAGGCACTGCCCGAGGGCCCGGGGTCAGTAGGGGGCCCCATAAGATGCCCCTGGTACCTTTTTCATAGGCTTTTTTGAGTTTGGTCAAGGACACAGGGGTCCCATGATCCCCTATTGCCCAGGGGCCCCATGAGTTATCAGTCCGCCTCTGCACACTAGTATACATTTATATAGCTCTGACAGATGCTGCAGTGCTGTACAGAATACACTGAGCCAGTCACAATAGTCTCTGCACCAGGAGAGCTTACTCTTTTATGTCCCATCCACAGTCACACACTATTATTATTATTATTATTATTATTATACATTTATATAGCTCTGACATATTCCACCATGTACAAGAATACTGATCCAATCCCATCATTCTCTGCACCAGAGAAGCTTACACTCTATTGGCCCCAGAACTACCACCAAAATCACACCTGTTCAGAGACTTACTTAAAGGGAACCTTTAAAAATCGAGACATGAGAGGTGTCATTGCTGACTAGTTTTTGAAAGTCCACGTCATTCTTGTTTTCAGCTTAAAGAGGTACGCCAGCCTGCAAACTGTCAACTTCAATGGCTGCAAGTACCGTAGCTGCTGACTTTTACAGAACAGGTACTTAATAGCCCATAAAGTCTAGTGCTGTCTTCATACAACCCAATATCTTCAGGTCTGTCCTCCATCTTGGATTTGGGAGCCAACTATGACTGCTTGACCAGTTACTGCCAGAGCAGACTGTCCTGAAGCCTCTTGAGATGTGTGACATATCCCAGAAGGCTGTGGGTAGGGGGGATATTTGGACCCAGCGATCGTCACCCTCGCCTTGGTGAGGAATTAGGAAGTGTGACTAAGTACCTTATGGAAAAAGTACTTGCTACCCCAAAACCCCCAAACTTTCCAAATGTGTTAAAGGGAGGGGAGAAGGCCCATGATTTGCCATGTTCAGAAGTAAAGCGAAGGTCCACTACAATTAGTCACTAACCCAAAGCAACCATGTGCCTATGAAAGGTCATAAATTATTTATGGTAGACGGAGCCATATTCCTATCTTAATGGGATAAATAAAGAAAAAAGAAGCTGGATTTTGGAGCCACCACATAGATCTTGCATTCAAATATAACTTCTTTTATTACAATATTCATAAAATAGCTACATATGCCCTACGTGGTGCCTTAAAAAATCCAGGTTCTTCTTACTTTCTTTATTGTTCCAATACTCAGGTAGACTTTTTTTTTTTATCTTGTGGGCTGAAAAATATAAACAGATTCTCCATGCATGCTATAGATGAATTTTCAACTGTGGCTAATATATTGTGACAACCAACACCAGAAACTGTCAGAATTCCTAAACAGCAACTGCACCTGATTGGATGCAGTCATTGTTCAGTGGGAGGGATGTCTGGTGGGAGGAGGATGACAGGACCACCCGAGTCTCAAATTTCGAGTGAGTCATCAGGAACCGGACAAAATTTGTGTAGTGTACCGTCAGCTTTACAGAATAGACACCGTTGGTCAGTTAATGACCATTCACTGTATAGACATCTTTACTATTATTGTGAATCGTACGCAACACTTCGCTCATCTAGACTGATGTTTTCTTTCTTTTTTCCAATTAAAAAATGTTTTATGAGTGTTTTTTTTTCAATGATCTCCTAATGTAAACATAAGAAACAATTTTGTGGAAGTTATCAATCGATCTGTCAAAGACAGGAAGAGGATATTTGTAGGGATAAAATCTGTGTAAATATTTCGCTCATCGTTAATCGAGATGTGTCAGTTGTGGCATCCAGGATGATGTCACCATAGACACAAGTGTTCTGTTGTTATTCACAAGATTCCTAAAGTTTGTATCTAGACTTAACAAGGAACAGATGGCACCCAAGTAACCTGATCTTGGTGTACAGTAAGCCTCTTCCGCGGTCCCCTTTTGTGTATTTTATTTTTTTGAAATTCAGCTTAATTGATTTTTTTTTTCATCCCCTCTCGCGTTTTGGGAGGGCTCCCTTTAGTTCTAAATAGATATTGGATTTCTCGTCCACTGATCAATATTAATCTATCAGACTTTTCATGTAGGTAGAATCAGGATTCATTGCAAATCAGCATGCAAGAGCAGAAGGATTTTATAGAAATTAAATCCATGAATATTCAAGAGGCCCTCGCCTCGGGGGAGCTTCCTTTCACTCTTCTGTCTGGAGATCTAATTGCGGAGAAAAGCTGACTTGGGGGATCTGTCATTCCTGTGTTCCTGCCGATAAAGACGCCAATTTTTAAACCTATCTTTTGATTTTCTCTTTACCTGGTAGGGTTGGGCCAGGCCAATTGGAGAACCGGACAGGGGAATGTTTTTGAAAACCCATTTAGATGTTAGTTTTTTTACATTTGGACAGTTTTAGTGGCAGAGATAAATCCCTTTGTTCCTTACTTTAAATACACCTCCCTCTGGCCATCACAACTTTAATTAGATCAATTAAGCCCAGACACATGCTCATAGATTGTGCCATCTCCCTGAGAGTCCCAAGGAGGGGAAATGTTTACACTGAGGACGCCAGATGACCCCCCCAACTCTCTTCATTTCCATTCTTCATGCAGGCGATTAAAGGCGTAGGCAGATTAGGACTCTGAGGGGGGCTCAGGAGTTTTCCCTTTTAATTTTCATTCAAGTGATTGAAGAGAACCATCCACAACTGAGCTAATGCTGGAATGTGAATATTACTTTTTAGGTTGGAAGCTCTTACAAGCAAGGCCCTCCTTACCTTCTGTGTTGAATTGTATTGTGACTGTACTGTCTCCCTTTATATTGTAAATCAATGTGCAGACTGTTGGAGCTACAGTTGTATTCAAATGTTTGCATACCCTTAAAGAATTGGTAATATACAGTATGTACCATTTAAAAAAAAAACCACGAGTAAGCAGGCAAAACACATTTCTTTTATTGCTTGTGGGATTCAACTCTAGGTCATAACAGAATGGCACAATCCTAAAATAAGGCTTGGCACTAATTAAACAAATGCCTCCTGTTCAAAAGTTTGCATACCATTAGTTCTTAATATTGTGTATTGCCCCCTTTAGCATCAATAACAACGTGCAGTCTTTTATAATAGTTGTCTGAGACCCCAAATTCTTGCAGGTGGTATAGCTGCCCATTCATCTTGGCAAAATGCCTCCCTCCAGGTCATACAAAGTGTTTGGTCATCTAGCATGAACTGCATGTTTGAGATCTCCCCAGATTGGCTTGATCATATTAAGGTCAGGAGACTGTGATGGCCACTCCAGAACCTTCACCTTTTTCTGCTGTAACCACTGGAGGGTCAACTTGGCCTTGTGCTTAGGGTCATTGTCTTGTTGGAAAGTCCGAGAGCGTCCCATGTGCAGCTGTCATGAAGAAGAATGCAAATTGTCTGCCAGTATTTTCTGATAACATGCTGCATTCATCTTGCCATCAATTTTCAGAAAATTTCCCATGCCTTTAGAGCTCACCCCCCACCCCCTAAACATCAGTGAGCCACCACCATGCTTCATAGTGAAGATGGTATTCTTGTTGCTATAAGCCTTGTTGACCCCTCTCCAAACATATCGCTTATGATTGTGACCATAAAGCTCTATTTTGGTCTCGTCACTCCAGATTACAGTGTGCCAGAAGCTGTGAGGCGTGTCAAGGTGTTGTTGGGCATATTGTATCCGGGCTTTATTGTAGCATTGGCATAGCAAAGGCTTCTTTCCGGCAGCTCAACCATGCAGCTCATTTTTGTTCAAGTATCATCTTAATGTGCCCCTTAAAACAACCACGCGGTCTTTTCCCAGAGCAGCCTGTATTTCTCCTGAGATTATCTGTGAGTTGTTCTTTGCAGCCACAAGAAGAATTGTTTGGGATACAATCTTTCTTGGTCTCCCTGACCTTGGCTTGGTATTACCAGGTCTCTGAGTTTTCCACTTCTTAAAAATTGATTAAACAGTACTGACTGGCATATACAAGACTTTGGATATCTTTTTATATCCGTCTCCATCTTTATAAAATCCCATTACCTTGTCATTCAGGTCTTTTGATGGTTCTTTTCTGCTCCCAATGGTTCAGTATCTAGCCTATTCAATGCATCCACATGAAAGCTAACAAACTCATTGACTATTTTTACACACACTAATTGCAATTTAAAAACCCACAAATGTGGGAAATAACCTTTAATTGTCATTTTAACCTGTGTGTGTCACCTTGTGTGTCTGTGAAAATTCTAACTATAAATCAAGAGTTCACTACGGTAAGAAATGTATATAATATAATTAATAAAATAATATAAATGTGGTAGCCGCTAGTGCACACAACCCATGTCTCAGTAGGCTAAATAGTGAAATAGTATATGTAAAAAAGTGCTGAGATACATGATCAAAAATACACAATCCATATAAAATATAACTAGAAAAACAAAAAACACAGACCGTGAACCAAAAATAAAAATCAAAAAGTCCAAACAAATATTGTTTGTCTGTGGAAACTCCTTCAGATTACAACCACCATATGCAGCCACCACAAGATGCAGGTGCAAACTCTCCTCCACCATAAATCTGCTCGCCTCCAGCAGTGTGACCTCACATTATACAATGTTTTGGTCTAACTGCACTTTTTGTCCCAAAAGTATGGACTCTGAAGTTCAATTTGCTGAATAATCCCTCCAAAGGCGCCCACTCCAGATAACCGCCCAGGGTCAGCCATATTCCTTTCAGCTCTCCAGACAGGACTTGTCTGATCCGCAGGCCGAGAGCCTGTACCACGTCTGTACCAAGGCCAAACATTCCAGGGTATGTAAACTTTTGATCATGGCTATTTGGGTGATTTCTATTATCATTATGATTTTATAAAGGAGCCAAACAACTATGTGATAATAAATGGCTTCATATGATCATTAATGTTAAATAAAAGACAGTTTTTTGGCACAATCAGTCATATTTACAATATCAATGCCAACATTTCACGATTTCTGCGAGGGTAGCAAACTTTTCATCACAACTGCATATAAGTTCTGCAGATAAAAATGAATATTACTTTTTGAATGATTTGTGCGGGCTTACTTATAAAAGCGTCATACTGACCACCTTATTAGATTTATTTACTTTATAAAGTCAAAGTGACACTATTCTGGCTTTAAAAAAAATACTTACAGATAGAGAAAGATAAGACAATGATGGGGGGATGGGGCGGGGGAGATGGAGGGGTTATAGAATGTATTTATTCATTTAGGGGAGAAAAGAAAAAAGTATATTTTGGAAGATGGAATGTTTTAATGTTTTGTATAAGTATGAAATAAAAAGTTAAAAAAATAAAATAAAAAATACTTTCCAGTATGTATTTTTAACTCCGAAAAGTCCTTTCTGTTGCTTTCGGCAAATCTCCAAATTCTTTTTTTTTTTTCTGGTGTGACCTGACTTGCTATTAGAGGGTGGCTATGTTTGTTCGCCATGGTCCTACTGTATTTAGGAACATAGGCACCTTGTTTTGCTCGCTCACAAGGTGTACTAGGAACTAGGGGCGGACTGACCATTTGGAAACTCGGCACTGCCCGAGGGCCCGGGGTCAGTAGGGGGCCCCATGAGATGCCCCTGGTACCTTTTTCATAGGCTTTTTTGAGTTTGGCCAAGGACACAGGGGCCCCATGATCCCCTATTGCCCTGGGGCCCCATGAGTTGTCAGTCCGCCCCTGCTAGGAACTATCGACTATGGGATGTGCAGTGTGTGTTGAGCAGCGCTCATGACTGCAATGAACATGTACTTCTCATTCCAAACAGAAATTGGGGGGGGGAGGTTCAAGAGCTCATGGAGGCAGAAAAACACAGCAAGAAATTATTTCATTTGCGTATCTCTTCCAGATCTGTGCATTAATCCAGTGTGGAACTTCCTGTAATAAAGACTGGTCACTGCTGCTCTCGCTCCTAGTGCAGGGTGATTGGTCTGGTCTCCGCCCCCTCCTGTAGTTTCCTGCAGGCAGCCAGTGGGATGGAGCCTGCCTGGCCCCTCCACAGCTCTGCTCTCTGCACAGAATATGTGCAACACAGTGATTATGTCACTGCTACATTTACATTGTAAGATCTGGGTCTGCAAAGGCATTTGATGCACAAAAAATGTATCCTTTTCCTTTGAAGCTGTTAAGGAATTAAGAGTTCAGCTCTAAAGCAGATTTCTTGGGTTGGTTTAGCAACTGTTTAGGTTGTGAGTTTTCAGGAATTTCCATTAAAATCAATTTATGCCACTAAGCACAAAGTGTGAATAAACATGCAAAACATCAGCTAGCAGTTGTTGCAGAACCTTTGTGTGAGAAGCGTTTTACACCTCCATGATAAATAGTCATTGATGAGGACACATTATAAGGAAGAATGCTGGAAATAGCAGGCAGTTGGTGTTATCTTGGGTAATAAAGGTGTGTGAAGCCCACCAGTACACACAGTTCTCTCCGTATTCGGCAAGGATTTCCATGATCAGAAAAGCAAGCAGAGAAATGACTAGGAGCAGAGGACAGAAACCAATAGCAAATGGTTGGCTTGCCCAACAGTTATGGCAGCTGACTGGAGATATAAAGGCAGGCTTGCTGATTTTCTTCCATCGAGTGATTTTCACAGTTGGACCCCATGCACACTGGGTGTGTAGCCCTGGTGCATGATCCTCCTGCAATTAGCTGCGGCTGGAAGGCACAGGTGTCTAGGTCAACCCTAATGCTGGCAACCCGTCAAAGTCTAGGAAAGGGTGACAGCTGCTGCGGCTGGACGGTTCACCTAGCGGTAGTAACATTTAGTGCTTGTTCACACTGGAATGCAGTGTGGGAGAGCCATGTTCCCGTGTGGCTTCCTGCACGGCATTCCGATCGCAATCCGTTAAAGTTAGCGTCACCATGAAGGCAGGTCGCAAGTGCATTGCATTTGCCCGCACCGGCCCACACCAAACCACATGGTACATAGTACCATACGATGCAGTTGCCGTGCATTTAAAAAAAGTAGTGCATACACTACGTTTAGCGTACATGCATTTCTCTGCGATTCATATCAGGGCATAGTGTGAACTGGCCATAGTATGGGACGAATGCCTGGTATGCAGACTTCTTGCATTCTGGGCATACAGTATATCCCTGGTCCTGCTGGACACTGATAGAAGTTACAAGACTGCTCTAATTGCTGATGAGAAAAGGTATTTAGCAGTTTATATTTACTAAAATAATTGCATTTCCATGTTGTGTGGGAGACCAGATATGTGAATGCAGGGTCCTGGGAGACCAGATATAGTGAATGCAGGGTCCTGGGAGACCAGATATAGTGAATGCAGGGTCCGGGGAGACCGGATATAGTGAATGCAGGGTCCGGGGAGACCGGATATAGTGAATGCAGGGTCCAGGGAGACCGGATATAGTGAATGCAGGGTCCGGGGAGACCAGATATAGTGAATGCAGGGTCCGGGGAGACCGGATATAGTGAATGCAGGGTCCGGGGAGACCGGATATAGTGAATGCAGGGTCCGGGGAGACCGGATATAGTGAATGCAGGGTCCGGGGAGACCGGATATAGTGAATGCAGGGTCCGGGGAGGCCGATTTTGGAGAATGCAAGGTCCGGGGAGACCAGATATAGTGAATGCAGGGTCCGGGGAGACCAGATATAGTGAAAGCAGGATCCTGGGTTTAGTAACACTTTAAGGGTGGAGAGATCTCCCCATTTGTCCATCATAGGGAGATGTCCTTCTGTGGCCAACCCACGTGGTACTTACTGCATGACCTCATCTTTGGACATCAATTGTCACAGAACAGCTGTTGATGGTCATGGAGCACCATGATTGGACAACCGCAGTCCATGCTTCTACTTCTTCTATAGAACACCTAAAAGGGGCTTACAAGCCTGAGACATGGACAGTTCTGCTGAAAAGAGTTTAAAGCTCTGACTAATAAGGCCCCTTGCTGCTCCCGCTCCTGTAATAAGTCCTTGCAGCATCTGGTTGTACAGTAGTACAAGCTGTTCTTTATAATTACAGGGACACTTGCTGGTGATTTTGGAGGCCAATAAACTTCCCAGTGAGGACAGATGAGCTACAGTTAGCTGGACGGTGATGAAATGCGGCAGGTTTCTGAAACCTTGTATATCTGCCCGTGTAACGCGTCGGCCAGGATAAGCACAATTGATTCGCTAATTTTCCAGAAACCCCTTTGCCTACTGTGTCAGATTTACTCTTCCTCCAAGCCTGCGCCGGATCGAATCCCATGACTTGCTATGTTCACGGGCCGTGGTAGTTATTCACGCCATTAATCTGACATGTAAGAAGGATAGTCTATAAAGTGAACTGTCATGGAAGGGGTTGTTGGACCGTTCAGCCTGAGGAGCTGGCACTGGCTGTTATTTTTTAAATCTTTATTTTTATGCCACCTATTTCCCTTAAAGCAGAGTTCTGACACCCCCCCCCCCCCGAAAAAAAAGAAAAACATTAAAAGTCAGCAGCTACAAATACTGTAGCTGCTGACTTTTAATATTGGGGAACTTACCTGTCCAGGGATCCAGCAGTGTCCTCACTCCTAGCCGATTCTTCAATTAGCTGTCGGGTACTGGCATCGCCATCTTAACTAAGGGAAACTGGCAGTGATGCCTTCTGGCTTTACAGCCAGGCTCCTACTGCACATGGGCGAAGCACGCTTTGCTTTGTGAATGGGTCGCGGTCCTTTGGGACCTGTTGAAATTCCCAGAGGCGGGGGGGGGGGGGTTAGCGGGTACCTGGCTCAAGCAAAAAAGTGCCGAATGTGTCCGAGGAGGGGGGGGGTGGCGGCAGATAAGCAAAGCTTCCAATTTTGAGTGGAACTCCACTTTAAAGCAGTATTAAACCCAAAACCACAAATGTCTATCACAGCTTACCAAATATTAGATGTGGTGGCTGCAGTAGTTTTCTGTGTTAGACTTTCCCCCCTCTGTTTTCACCTGTTCATCTGCCCACTAACACACCTCTTGTATTAAAGTGCTCCCACTCTGGATGAAGGAGCACAGGGGGCACATTTGGACAGCAGCATTGTCTTTCTGTGGGGAGTGTTCGGCTTCAATTTGTTACTGTTTTTAGATTTGGTAGTCTAACTGTACTGGATACTTTGTAAAACAATTAACAAACAGTTGCTTTCCTTTTGGGCCAAATGTTTTACATAAATAAAAGTTGATCATTTAAGCACTCCTGCCAGTGGGGAAAGGTTTGTCTCATTCCTGTAACTGCAAGTGAGTTTTTCTGCTGAAAAATGACAGACTTACTGGTTGGATCACCAGATGAAAATAGATGAAAGCCTAAACAAGAAAAGAATGCAGCCATCACATCTAAGAATTGGTAAACTACAATATACTGTAATCTTTTTTTTTTCACACTTTTTCTCTTTGTTTTAACCTAGTAATCCTGCTTTTAACCCATTTCCTGTTCTAAGGTGACAGCCACACTGAGCAGTGTTGTCACTCTATGATAAAGTGTGCTAAGAATAAATAACACCTTTCTGTCTTCCTAACAACAGGGTGGGTGGGGGAGGTGTTCTGTAGTTTTAATACCTGTAATATAGTTGTATAGCCTGGCAGTATTATTATTATACAGTTAGCACTTCTGCTTTGCAGCACTAGGGTTCTTGGTTAGAATCCCAACCATGGCACAACCTGCCTGGAGTTTGCATGTTCTCCCTGTGCCTGCACAGGTTTCCTCCCACATTCCAAAGACATGCTGGTAGGTTAATTGGCTTCTGTCCAAATTGTCCCTAGTATGTATGTGTATGTATGAATGTGAGTTAGGGACCTTAGATTGTACACCCCTTGAGGGTTAGGGACTGATGTGAATGTACAATATACTGTATATGTAAAGCGCTGCGTAAATTGACGGCGCTATATAAGTACCTGAAATAATATACAGGATTTATATTGTGTCAGCAGTTTGCGCAGCGTTTTACAATATAAAGGGGGCGGCTGTGGAAGTAGATCTGATGATTTTCCACTTCCAGTGACAATGCGATTGATTTTGCAGAAAAGTCACTCAGCAGCACCATTGTCAGCCTATGGATAGGGTAGGACAGGTAGTTTTAGATGAACTTAAAGCAAATTACAAACAAATTTTAAACTTTGCCAATTTTTTCTTTTGAACAAAGATGATTGCTGCAAGCACCCTCAGCAGAGCTATACAGTTAGTCCCAACCCCTGTAAATGTCATTTTAGCAGATTAGCTTGACCTGTGTGTAATGTGGAGAAAGCATAAACAAAGGCAGCACAGTGACTAAATGGTTAGCACTTCCGCCTGGCAGTACTAGGGTTGTTGGTTCAAATCCCAGCAACAGCACCACCTGCCTGGAGTTTGCATGTTCTCCCTGAGCCTGCGTGGGTTTCCTCCGAGTACTCCGGTTTCCTCCCACCCTCCAAAGACATGCTGGTAGGTTAATTGGCTCCTGTCTAAATTGTCCCTAGTATGTGTATGTAGGAATGTGAGTTAGGGACTTTAGACTGTACGCCCCTTGAGGGTTAGGGACTGATGTGAATGTACAATATGTATATAAAGTGCTGCGTAAATTGACGGCGTTATATAAGTACCTGAAATAAATAATAAAGGCAAGTATAATAAAAAAACGGAATTCCATCATTATAGGTATTAACCCCATACATTTACTAGGATGCAATATTTTTCACTAGAGTGGACATGAATGTTCTGACTTTAGCACACTTGCAGTATCTGCTGGCCCAGTAGTTTACAGGCTGGTTGCCTTTGTTGTGTTTAACCCTTTTGCTGCCAGAGCCATTTTTGCTTTTTTTTTTTGCACGTATGTTTAAAAAATTATTTTAGGCCTGAAGATTACACCAAACCCCCAAACACTGTATATTTTATGAAAGCAAATACCCTAGAGCAGTGGTTCTCAACCTTTCTAATGCCGCGACCCCTTAATACAGTTCCTCATGTTGTGGTGACCCCCAACCATAAAATTATTTTCATTGCTACTTCATAACTGTAATTTTGCAATGGGAGGAGTAGTGCCATGTCATTGGTGTCAGTGGAAGGAATAGTGCCCCATTGTTGGTATCAGTGGGAGGAATAGTGTCCCATCATTGGTGTCAGTGGGAGGAATAGTGTCCCATCATTGGTGTCAGTGGGAGGAATAGTGCCCCATCACTGATGTCAGTGGGATGAATAGTGCCCCATCATTGGTATCAGTGGGAGGAATAGTGCCCCATCGTTGGTATCAGTGGGAGGAATAGTGCCCCATCACTGGTGTCAGTGGGAGGAATAGTGCCCCATCGTTGGTGTCAGTGGGAGGAATAGTGCCCCATCGTTGGTGTCAGTGGGAGGAATAGTGCCCCATCGTTGGTGTCAGTGGGAGGAATAGTGCCCCATCGTTGGTGTCAGTGGGAGGAATAGTGCCCCATCGTTGGTGTCAGTGGGAGGAATAGTGCCCCATCGTTGGTGTCAGTGGGAGGAATAGTGCCCCATCGTTGGTGTCAGTGGGAGGAATAGTGCCCCATCGTTGGTGTCAGTGGGGGGAGTAGTGCCCCATCACTGGTGTCAGTGGGGGGAGTAGTGCCCCATCACTGGTGTCAGTGGGGGGAGTAGTGCCCCATCACTGGTGTCAGTGGGAGGAATAGTGCCCCATCACTGGTGTCAGTGGGGGAGTAGTGCCCCATCATTGGTGTCAGTAGGGGGAGGAATAGTGCCCCATCGTTGGTGTCAGTGGGGGGAGGAATAGTGCCCCATCGTTGGTGTCAGTGGGGGGAGGAATAGTGCCCCATCGTTGGTGTCAGTGGGGGGAGGAATAGTGCCCCATCGTTGGTGTCAGTGGGGGGAGGAATAGTGCCCCATCGTTGGTGTCAGTGGGGGGAGGAATAGTGCCCCATCGTTGGTGTCAGTGGGGGGAGGAATAGTG
Source organism: Staurois parvus (assembly GCF_062004578.1). Taxonomy (NCBI): domain Eukaryota; kingdom Metazoa; phylum Chordata; class Amphibia; order Anura; family Ranidae; genus Staurois; species Staurois parvus. Next base: position 25,601 of record NW_028318049.1, on the reverse strand, counting down.
CCCCATCGTTGGTGTCAGTGGGGGGAGGAATAGTGCCCCATCGTTGGTGTCAGTGGGGGGAGGAATAGTGCCCCATCGTTGGTGTCAGTGGGGGGAGGAATAGTGCCCCATCGTTGGTGTCAGTGGGGGGAGGAATAGTGCCCCATCGTTGGTGTCAGTGGGGGGAGGAATACTGCCCCATCGTTGGTGTCAGTGGGGGGAGGAATAGTGCCCCATCGTTGGTGTCAGTGGGGGGGAGGAATAGTGCCCCATCGTTGGTGTCAGTGGGGGGAGGAATAGTGCCCCATCGTTGGTGTCAGTGGGGGGAGGAATAGTGCCCCATCGTTGGTGTCAGTGGGGGGAGGAATAGTGCCCCATCGTTGGTGTCAGTGGGGGGAGGAATAGTGCCCCATCGTTGGTGTCAGTGGGGGGAGGAATAGTGCCCCATCGTTGGTGTCAGTGGGGGGAGGAATAGTGCCCCATCGTTGGTGTCAGTGGGGGGAGGAATAGTGCCCCATCGTTGGTATTAGTGACATAAATGATGGGGCACTATTCCTCCCACTGACACCAATGATACTTACTTTGCTGACCCCTGCTCCAGCCTGGGCTCGCTCTCTCACTTACCTGTCAGCTGTCTTCCTTCTCTGGCCGCTCTCCTCTTCACTCGCTCCGGCAGCTCCCTCGGTCTTCTTCGATCTCCGCGCGCTGCCGCTCGGCTCCTCCTCTCCAAGCTCCACCTCCTCGCCGGTGATTGGCCGCCTGTGTGCCTCTCCTGAGCTACAGTTCCGGCGGCCAATCAGCGGCGAGGAGGCGGAGCTGCTGAGCGATCCCGGAGGTGACAGGAGCAGCTTATCATCCCGCCCACACATCGCCGGAGACAGCAGCGGTGTCTCGGTTCCTAAGACCATCGGAAATATGTGTTTTCCGATGGTCTTAGGCGACCCCTGGGAAATGGTCGTTCGACCCCCAGGTTGAGAACCGCTGCCCTAGAGAATAAAATAGTGCTAGTTCCAATTTTTAGAAGGTCTAGGGAATGCAAATGTTTAGTGAATTTTAGAGCAAATAAACACAATAAATTACCCGAATTTGGTAAAATATAAAAGACAAGGTTGCACCGAGTAAAAAGATACCCAACATGTCAAACCTTAAATTTGCGTATGCCTGTGAAATGTGAACCTTCAGTATCCTATATTTTCTGTAGGCGATGCTTCAAAAGCCCCTACAGATCATCAGTTTAGTGCCATGAAGGAGGTCTTGTGCTCGAATTATTGCTCTCACTGTGGCATGCGTGGCAATATGTAACAGGTGTATCGCAATCCACATTTTCACACCTAGGCGATCCTGATTGTTGCGTTTTACGTTCATAGATGTGGGGGCCAATTTTTTTTCAGGAGAGATGTTATGTGCTTGGATGTAACTTTGTTTTTTGCAATAAAAATTTTTTTTTACTCCTTTTTTTTTTTTTTTTTTTTTTTTTTCATCGCATAGGGGGCACAAAGTCCCCTATGTGATGATTTTTAAGTGACAGGTTCTGAAATACCCTGCATGTCTCCTCTGCACTCAATTGGATTTCAATATATTTCTCCCTGGGTATTCTAGCCGGGGAAGGGACTACAGTGACCTGGAAGTGACGTCGTATACGTGCATCCGCTGTCCTCTCTCCCCTCCACCTGCCATGTCGGCCCTAGCCCTGCAGATGGACAAGCAGAGCCCAAAATATATGGCAGGAGTGCGTGCGGGGGGGGGGGGGGGGGGGGTTGGTGTTACCAAGGGCTGTGGAAGCAAGTAGGCAGCAGTCTGTCATCTGTCAGTTTTAGACACAATCTCAGTGGCTGCAGCCACAGATATGTTTATAGGTGGACGGGAAGCAATATGTTGCCTCCTCACCACCCAGTTTAAGTGCCGGTTCACATATATGCAGTTTGAACCGCATCCAATCTGCATGACAGGTGAAATAACATTGCTTCCTATGGTGCCTGTTCACATATGTCCAGTGCACAGTGCGGTTTGAAAAAGAGTCCTGTATGATTTCTAAGCAGTGCCTTCAGGTTCAGGTGCGGATTACAGGCTAAACTGCATATGTGTGAACAGGATGAAATCATGACCTGACCCTGTCCTGAACCTGATGTAAACCTGACATGAACCGCTGAGCAACTCCTGTATCCATTAGCTGTGAAACCTGAGCTTCAATCCGCACTGCACATCAGATCTAACCCTGAAAAGCATGCACCATCACGGTTGTAGGGCGGTTGCAGCACACACCATTCAGTTGAACAGGTCATATTCAGCAGTGGTACTGCCCACCAAGTTCTACAGGGGTTATTGTTAGAGATTCTGTGTTTAGCCCTACAGAACAGACAGTGCAGAGTCCACATGTGTTTATTTGTTGCTTCTCTGCAAACAGGAAACAGGAACTTTATTCTAGAGAAAAGACAGAGTTTATCATAGACACAGCTACACAATTATAAAACACTGCCATCTACTGGTTGAAGAATATCTCTATACTGAATACTAATGTAGTTGTTGCATAAAATAGATGAACGCTGTATTCCAACAGTTATGTACTCATTTTTTGGCCAAACTCAACTCAATAAAAGCCTATGTGTCCATGTACACACAGGCTTTTACCAGAGTCTAGGAGCAGCAGAGTTTAGGGGCAGTTAAACGTTCCTCTTCTGAACACAGAATAATCGCGTTCAGGAGAGGAACGTTTCGGCCCAAAAAAGCATCTAAACATGGCTAAATGCTTGCCGTGTTTAGTGGCATGCATCATACATACTAGGAGGGGGTACAATTGGGGGAATCAATGGTGGAGAAGGATCTGGGAGTTCTGGTAGATCACAAGCTTAATAATGGCATGCAATGCCAAGCTGCAGGTTCTAAAGCGAGCAATATCCTCTCTTGTATTAAGAGGTATAGACTCCAGAGAGAGATATCATTTCCCCCGGTACAAATCATTAGTAAGACCTCATCTGGAATATGCAGTTCAGTTTTAGGCACCAATTCACAAAAAGAACATTGGGGAACTGGAGAAAGTACAGAGAAGGGAAACCAAACTGATAAGAGGCATGGAGGAGATCAGCTATGAGGAAAGATTAGAGGAACTGAAAGTATTCTCTCTTGAGAAGAGGAGATTAAGGGGGGATATGATCTCCATGTATAATACATAAGGGGGATATGATCACCATGTATAATACATAAGGGGGGATATGATCTCCACGTATAATACATAAGGGGGGATATGATCTCCACGTATAATACATAAGGGGGGATATGATCTCCACGTATAATACATAAGGGGGGATATGATCTCCACGTATAATACATAAGGGGGGATATGATCTCCACGTATAATACATAAGGGGGGATATGATCACCACGTATAATACATAAGGGGGGATATGATCACCACGTATAATACATAAGGGGGGATATGATCACCACGTATAATACATAAGGGGGGATATGATCTCCACGTATAATACATAAGGGGGGATATGATCTCCACGTATAATACATAAGGGGGGATATGATCTCCACGTATAATACATAAGGGGGGATATGATCACCACGTATAATACATAAGGGGGGATATGATCTCCACGTATAATACATAAGGGGGGATATGATCTCCACGTATAATACATAAGGGGGGATATGATCTCCACGTATAATACATAAGGGGGGATATGATCTCCACGTATAATACATAAGGGGGGATATGATCTCCACGTATAATACATAAGGGGGGATATGATCTCCACGTATAAATACATAAGGGGGATATGATCTCCACGTATAATACATAGGGGGGATATGATCTCCACGTATAATACATAAGGGGGATATGATCGCCATGTATAATACATAAGGGGGGATATGATCTCCATGTATAATACATAAGGGGGATATGATCTCCATGTATAATACATAAGGGGGGGATATGATCTCCATGTATAATACATAAGGGGGGATATGATCTCCATGTATAATACATAAGGGGGGATATGATCACCATGTATAATACATAAGGGGGGATATGATCTCCATGTATAATACATAAGGGGGGATATGATCTCCATGTATAATACATAAGGGGGATATGATCACCACGTATAATACATAAGGGGGGATATGATCTCCACGTATAATACATAAGGGGGGATATGATCTCCACGTATAATACATAAGGGGGGATATGATCTCCACGTATAATACATAAGGGGGGATATGATCTCCACGTATAATACATAAGGGGGGATATGATCTCCACGTATAATACATAAGGGGGGATATGATCTCCACGTATAATACATAAGGGGGGATATGATCTCCACGTATAATACATAAGGGGGGATATGATCTCCACGTATAATACATAAGGGGGGATATGATCTCCACGTATAATACATAAGGGGGATATGATCGCCACGTATAATACATAAGGGGGATATGATCGCCACGTATAATACATAAGGGGGGATATGATCTCCACGTATAATACATAAGGAGGATATGATTCCACGTATAATACATAAGGGGGGATATGATCTCCATGTATAATACATAAGGGGGGATATGATCTCCATGTATAATACATCAGTGGTTCATATAGTGAACTCGGTGTAGAGCTATTCACCCTGAGGTCATCACAGAGGACAAGGGGGCACTCTTTATGTCTGCAGGAGCAAATTGGATCATGCTTTGCTGTTTTTTTTGCCTTCCTCTGGATCAACTGTGGGTGTAGGATTATAACTTTTTTTTTTTTTTTTTTTTGTAATGGTTGAACTGGATGGACTTTTGTCTTTTTTCAGCCAGACTAACTATGTAATTATGTTTATTCCTTTCAATGGAAAATACTCTGGCTAATCAAATAAATAAATGTCCAAGCGCTAAACGCGGGTAAATGCAGGTAACGGTACCGCGTTTACACGTGCTGCTGCGTTTTTCGTTTTTTTGCTGCCAGGAGAATTTAATGACTAGGTGAGTTCATGTGTACATGAGGCCTTATAATGTGTGCTGCATCCACAAAACAAAGCTTTGCAGCCACAGCATATGTACAACCTTGTCTATCTGCCACTGCAGCTTACAGGGGGCATTCGAGGAGCAGTAAAACCACGACTCGACCTCCAATTTCTACTACCCCCAGTCACTCATGTGCACATGACCTTAGTGCATTGGGGAACTATTGAAAACGAATGCCTGTCCCGTGTGCTGCAGAAGTGTGCGTGTTACCACAATGTACAAGTCTAAATGGGTTGTACCAAGTTTAGGACCGTACCAATTCTTGGCGAAATACTGAAGGTCTGTTTATTTCCTGTTCTTTATACCAGAATGGAATATGACACATTTTGCAGAAACGTCCAGATGGTAATAGTAATAGGGAAACTCTTCCAGAAAAAAGCAGACAGCGATCATTTGACCTCTGCGCAGGATCTTCCACATGTGCCTCAAACTGTTTACTGCGCCGGAAAGAGCCGGTAACTGCTGACATATGTGTCTCTCATGTGCGTCCAGTAATGGCACTTTCCTAATTAATAACAAGTGTACGAGTTAAAAATAAATGTTGTTCTAAAACCCCATCATAATGTAATTACACCGTACATGGCGGCTCCCTTGAAGTCGGGCTCATGTGGAAGCGGTAATGTTTGCTGCTCCCCCGCTGAAGTGGCGGAATCTCTGGATCCTAATTATACAATCTGGAATCTGCTGATCAGTTTATTTTGAGAATTAACTTTGCAAACATCACCGTGGAGATGTGAGAATTCCAAGCAAGCATCAAGGGAAGGCAAAAGAGTCTTTTAAAGGGATACTTTCCAAATGATTATCCAATTAATGTAAGCTGATAAAAGAGGACTGTTCACAAATGGTGGCCCTCCCAAACGGTGGACTTTATTTCAGCTGCAGTGGGCCATTCCACCCGTTGGGCATAGCGGGGGGCTTGTGGTAGTTTGACCTATAGTCAAGGACACTACTACGTGATGACCAGCCAAGACAGTCTGCCCTTTGGATGACTTAGCAGGCATGTGAGGCCGAGTCAATCAATCCTCCTGCTCAGTTTGGCTGACTGGAGAAAGGAAAAAAAAAGCACAACAGAGAGCAGCTTTACTGCTCTTCAAACTTTAGGGCGGGCAGACTGTGGACAATGGGAGTAAACCATGCCATTAGGCTTTGTGGTCAGTGGGAGTAAAAAAATTACATCATCAGTGTTAGTTGGAAGAATAATGCCCCATCATTGGTGTCAGTGGTAGAACTGGTTCCCCATCTCTGATGTTATTGGGGAGGAATAGTACACCATTGTTGGTGTCAGTGGAAGGAATAGTGCCCCAAGGGCTGGATAAAGGCAAGCAAAGGGCCATATCAAGTCTGCAGGTGCAGTTCGGGGACCCCTGCCATAGTGGAACCATTAAACTAATTTCCAAATCTCAGAAAACCACCACAAAAGCCAATTTGATGACTGATTAGTTGAAAGAATCGTCCTTATATTGGTGGTCAGTGGGAAGAATGGTCCTTACATTCGTGGTCAGTGGAAAGTAGGTCCCTTACCTTGGTGGTCAGTGGGAGGAATGACCCTTACGTTGGCGGTCAGTTGGAGGAATGACCTTTATATTGGAAAGAATGACTATTACATTGGTGATCAGTGGAAATAATACCTCTTACATTTATGGTCAGTGGGAAGAATCCCCCTACATGGGTGTTTATTGGGAAGAATGCTCCTTCCAGCGGTGATCAGTGGAAATAATGCCTCTTACATTTATGGTCAATGGGAAGAATCCTCCCACATTGGTGGTCAATGGGAAGAATGCTCCTTACATTGGTGGGTAAAATGACCCTTACATTAGTGGTCAGTTGGAGGAATGACCTTTATATCGATAGTCATTGGGAAGAATGCATACAAAAAATAAGAAAATGCCATAATATAGGTGGATCACCCTATATAATTACTCCCTGACTCATCAAACATTAAAGATGTGGGTTAATACCGAAAAATATAAGCATACAAAAAATATACAGCCCTAAAGGATGGCTGTGAAGTAACGGTTTATTTTAAATCGTTCCTCCACAACCTTCATTTAGGGCTGTATATTTTTTTGTATTGGGAAGAATGCTCCTTCCAGTGGTGGTCAGTGGGAAGAATGACTCTTACATTGGTGATCAGTTGAAAGAATGGTCCTTACATTGATGATCAGTTGAAAGAATGGTCCTTATATTGGTGGTCAGTGGGAAGAATGGTCCTTACATTGGTGATCAGTTAAAAGAATGGTCCTTACATTGGTGATCAGTTGAAAGAATGGTCCTTATATTGGTGATCAGTTGAAAGAATGGTCGTTACATTGGTGATCAGTTGAAAGAATGGTCCTTATATTGGTCCTCCAGGACTTACCCCATCCTCTGGAACTCCCTACCCCAATCCATCAGACTGTCACCTACCTTCCTCACCTTCAGGCGCACCCTGAAAACCCTCCTCTTCAGGGAAGCCTACCCCAACCTCACCTAACACCTGACCTCACCTAACAACTAACCTCCACCACTCCATCCCCCACAGCCATCTCCTCCTGTACCACCTTCCCCTCCCTCCTAGATTGTAAGCTCGAAAGAGCAGGGCCCTCGAACCCCTCGTGTAGTGTATTGTTACTGTCTTGTCTCATGTTCTGTCCCCCCTGCTACTGTACAGCGCTGAGCATACCCTTTGGCGCTATATAAATACTGTATATTAATAATAATTGGTGGCCAGTGGGAAGAATGAACCTTACATTGGTGATCAGTTGAAAGAATGGTCCTTATATTGGTGGTCAGTGGGAAGAATGGTCCTTACAGTGGTGGTCAGTGGGACAAATGGTCCTTACATTGGTGGTCAATGAGAAGCTTGTTCAGTGGTGGTCAGAAGTCATCCTTATAGCAAAAAAAATAATGGGGTCTTGGTGCTGGCTCTGGCAAGTTGTGTTAGCCCTGGAGCTATGCATTTATTTATTTCTTTTACATTTAGTATTCTGTGTATGATCCGTTAGTAGCAGATTGCAGACTTTTTAAACAGGTTCCATCTGGAAGCGGATGGTGTACTATGCCACCATTTCTCATCCTCCTATCTGCGTAGCTGGAAGAATCTGAAGTGTTCTATAATCTACTAATACAAATATTTTATCATCATTCTGCTGCTGAGAAGCTGCCGGTCTCTAATTCTCTGTACAATGTAGCTGGGGTTCAGTATTAATCCATCACTTGACTAATGTGCATCAGATTCCTCCCAGAATTCCTCTCCCTAATGACTTGGGATGGCGGCTGGAACAGCAGATGCTTTCTTTAGAGGCGGCCACTCCTGACAAGTTCTGAGATAATCAGGACTTAACCTTGTGAATGTTTATCTTACCTGGGTTTCTTCAGTACCATTGCTTCCATTTGTCTTTTCTCTGGTTGCAGAAAATGACTTTTAAGTGGCCACATATTTTTGGGTTGAACTCCATTAGTGGGAATTCCCACGTACAAGTTTAGAAATGGCTCCTGTGTTACAGCATCGGGTGATCAGCCATCACAGTGGGAAGCCTACAATTTGTCTAACAAGTAAAAGTTTACAATCATGGAAAATGGAAGTGAATGACTCAATAGGTGTTCATAGGCATCAGAGGATGGATGGTCATACAAAAAGGCAAAGGCTGCAGTTCAAAGAGAGGGGAAACAATGGGCAGTTTTATAACCTCCCTGATCAGTGATTAAGAACAGTGTGGTCAGCTAGACCACTACCTAGGCATGACAGAAATTGCTGGATTGGGCAATTGCCATGTGTGTAGGCTGGTTAAAATTGATCTAAAACTAGATTTTGCATTCGCTCAAGATCTTTACTTTAGATGGCTTTCTGCTAGTGACTAAGATGGGCCATAACTGTGCAGTTGTTTTAGTCTCCACCAGGGGGTGCAAGCAACAGGGTGACAAAGCAAGACCACTATTAGGAGACAGTTGTCACCTTATAGCAGGAAGTGCCTGACTTAGGACCTTCATGGCAGGATCACCAGGGATTGTTTTAATGAAAGCTGCAGATCAAAAATGACTTAGTTTAAGTTCACACCTATGCAGGTTGTGTTTGAGGCATTTCTGCATTGCGTTTTGTGTTGCGTTTTTGCACTTGTGTTTATGATGCGTTTTTGCAGCATTTTGTGGTTTTTTTCTCTTTTTTTTTTTTTAATTTTTCTTGTTGCTTGGCAGATTTAAACACAAAAAGCATCAAAAATGTGGAAAAAACGCAAAACATGCTTTTCTGCAGCATTTCCATTGAAGTCTATAGAACCAAAAACGCAACTGACCCTGAACCTTTCAAAAAACGCACCGGGTGAAAACGTGGAGATGTGAACCTCCTGTCCCATAGGAAATCATGTTAAATGGACTGTACTGCTTTTCTGCAAAATGCTGCAGAAATGCTCAGGTGTGAACCTAGAGTTATAGGAATTTTGGAATGACATCAACATGCTAAACCTGCCAGTAATGCTATTACTAGGCTGCAGCTAGAGGGAGCTCTATTGATTTGTGGTGTGACTTAGGAGACTAATACCAACAAGCTCACATTAAAGTAGAACTATAGGAGAAAAAAAACTTTTTTTTGTCAGATTATTTTTGCCATCTGTGTTCCATTGTGGAGATTTCCCTTCAATTCCTGTCCCATAGGCAAACAGAAAGTGGGAGAAAATCCTGGAAAATTGAGAAAATTCCTTTGGGAAAAATTCTCTGGTCACCAAAACTAGTGTCCCCATTGGAAGATTTCCCCTCTGTTACTTTTCTGGGGACAACCCAAAATTTGGGATTTTCTTTTACTTTCACTTTCAATGATAACGGTAAACAGGAGAAATAGAGAGGGTGAATCTCTGGGGGGCACAGACAGCTATAGAAACTGACTAATGTTCTAATCCCTCTCCACTCTATCCAAAGTAAAAAAAAAAAAAAGTTTTGCCTTTAATTACGCTTTAAACTTGGAATGAGCAAGTGAGCAACATGCTTTATACAGGTTAGTTTCACTTTGTTTATGCTATCTTTGTTCAGTTTTGTGTTTTGTTCTGACATTCACTTTCTCTGTTTAGTATCCTAATTGTTAGTAATGGTAATTCTGTAATACAAATTGGTGTGCTTTACCATGTGACCTGTGTTGCCATTATAAAGAAAGCAATTATCTCTATAATTTGATCCATTTCTGTTTAACACATTAATCTCAGAGTCCGCAAGTGAGCGCCATGAGTTTTCTGCTCTCCTCTTGATATGGGTACCGCAGGCTGCATCTTTGTCATACCTCGCACCCAGATCACCGGTAATCTTGTAACAAAAACATATATGAGAATTTTGTAATTAGGTTTTCATTTACTTTACCAAGGATCCTATTTTTACACTTTTAGTAAAAAAGGTTGTTTTTGCACCAAACTGCTATCATTGTTCATCTGGTCCAGCTACATGTGGTGGGGGGGGGGGCAGCTATGAGGATGGTAATTGTATGTTCAGGTCAGCACACCCAATGCCAGAAATGTTGCAGATCAGCAGTTGATCGGGGTATACTTCAACATCACAAATCTGGTGACGGTATCAGTTGTGGAACATTCTGGAAGTAGTGGGTATAGAGTTAGTGTGCCGCAGTCATGTCTCTGGGGGACGGAGCAGAACGGCGGTCTCGGCACATGTGTATTGTTCATCTGTGATAGCGAACACATCTGATGAAACCAGATATGAGATTACAGAGAAAAGTATAAAAAACCAGCCAGATCCTGCAAGTCAGACTCTGGGAAGGGGCTTTGTTAAAGATGAAAGTCGTTCTGAGACTTTGTGAAGTCAGTGGAAGTGTGACACATGAAACAGACCCTCGCCGTATAGAATACAAGCCGTACCTTTATCCGTCTTCTCTTTTCATACACACCATTCCCTCATCTTCTTATAAAGACAGTTCCTTACATCCCACTATGGTCTGCGCAGGATCTCCAGAGAGATGGATGTTGGTCATACAGGACAAAAGACGTCGTCTCTGGAACTAGGGAAGAGTGAAGATAACTCCTTTACTGAAAGTGGATCTGAAGCCACATTGGTGGTGGGGGGGTTAAAGTATATGTGAACCCTCACCTTGTAAAACAACCCATACAGTTGTAAGCTCGAAAGAGCAGGGCCCTCGAACCCCTCGTGTATCACATTGTATTGGTATTGTTCTGTCACATGTTCTGTCCCCCTTTGTAATGTACAGCGCTGAGCGAACTATTGGCGCTTTATAAATACTGTATAATAATAATAATAATAATAATACAGTTTAAAATAGAAATGAAAGGTAAAACATTTGTACATAGATATAAATAACCATATGAATACATTTTCCCCCTTTAAATAAGTTCTCTGTTCTCAGCTGCATAAAGAGCCTAGAGAGCTGGGGGAGGAGCAACAGCAGCAAACTGATCTTCTCAATGAAAGGCTGTGAAGGGGGGCATGTTAAGATAAGTCTGATTATTGGAAGAGAGCAGGCTGAGTTCCCAGCACAGCTAGATAACTAACCACACTTTGCTCTCATGTCTAGTGTGGTCAGTTTTTTGTTTTTTAAATAGGAAAGCAGAGGGAATGGCAGGAACACCAAAGATTTTACACAAAGGAAGCAATACAAAGAAAACAGGAGACTTTTTCATACACGTTCATAGTACAGCAGGCACATATCAGGAACAGTGGCGTTACTAGGGGGGTGCGGGCCGCACCGGGTGACACCATCACAGGGGGTGACACCAAAATGAAAAGAAGAAAATGTGTTAGAGCAGACATAGCTTTCTCTCTCAAGTCTGTTTCCTGTACAGGAGCAGGATGGGCTTGAGCTCCCCCCCCCCCCCCCCACGCACTCAGAGCCGGCCACAGTGAACTACAGTATACAGTCCAGGCAAGAGAAGTGATAGCGGTGGAGAGGAGAGAGCAGTGAGGAGATGAGGGCTCTCTGTGATCTCCCTCCTCCTGTCATACAGCGATCCTCAATGCAGAAGGTTACATAGGATCGCTCTTAGATCGGACGGTACACGGCTTCATTACCTGCTCCCATCTCCTTCAAAGACTGCTGAACTCCTGGAAATGTGGATGGGGGTGGGTAATCAAGCCATGTACCAATGGATCTAAGAGCGATCCTATGTAACCTGTTGTATGGAGGATCACTGTTATGACAGGAGGTGGAGATCACAGAGAACCTGCATCTCCTCACTACTCCTGTAGTCAGTGGCATCACTAGGGGAATGCGTACCCCAACGGGTGACACCATCTCAAAGGGTTACACTAAATAAAATGTTAAATGTATTTCACCAGAAAATAAAAAATCTGTGAAAACGATAAGATTGTTATGAATGTCAAGTCGAACCAAAAATATCTCGTAACGGTTGTCTGGAGGGGTGACACCACGTGTTACCGCACCGGGTGACACCAACCCTAGTGACGCCTCTGATCAGGAATATGAGATGTTGGGTTTACAGATTCTTTAAGACCCTGTTTATTGTTTTATTTATTACAGGTACTTATATAGCACCATCAATTTACGCAGTGCTCTACATATATATTGTACATTCACATCAGTCCCTAACCCTCAAGGAACATACAATCTAAGGTCCCTAACTCACATTCATACATACACATACTAGGGCCAATTTAGAGAGGATCCAATTAACCTACCAGCATGTCTTTGAAGTGTGGGAGGAAACCAGAGCGCCTGGGGGAAACCCACGCAGGCACAGGGAGAACATTTTGTGTTTTAACTGCTGTTTCTCCACTGGTGAGATTCATCCTTTCTCTTTGAAAGTGATAGAATGTCCAAAATTTTGAGTTGTCCCCAGAACAGGAATAGGTACACCCAATTTAATGACAACTATCTAAGAGGGGAATCCTCCTCCTTTCATTTCCTGTTGTGTCTCCTGGGGACTTGAGGTTTTTAAGAGGTGAGGCAACCATCTTGGAGACACTCAGTTAATCTGCTTAACCTACCAGCATGCCTTTAAAGTGTGGGAGAAATCCATAATACCCAGAGGAAACCTACAGTGCACAAGAAGAACATGCAAACTCCATGCAGATAGTGTCTCCTTTGAGATTCAAAATGAGAAGGCAAGAGTGTTAACTACTTGACTACAAAACAGAGGCACTTAAAAACCAAACTCTAGGTAACTAGATAGTGCCCACCAATTAACCCAGTCATTTAATTCAGTTAATAATCAAAACCAGCTAGCTTGGATCTGCCTTTGGATTAGCTTTCTGTAATCTCCTGTCCTGGATCACTCAACACTGAGAAAGGGAGGGTCAGTGCGCTAATCAGGCTCTGCAGTCAGTCTAACACTGGGACCAAGCTGACAGCAAGCTAGGGGCAGCTCCACTGCATCACTTTAGTAGTTCACCAGCCTGGCTGTGTTGTCTGTAAGGGGTGCCTAGATCACAAGACAAGGTATCGGAAGTGTTGGTTTGAGCTTGAATTATCACCTGTCGGGATGAAGTACAGGCTTTCCCAATGGGGTAAGGAACAACCACGGCACATGTGTAGTGATAGAAAATCTACAACCGGTTTTGCTGATTGTTCTAGAAATGAATTGTTGATTTCTATGTGGCCTGGCTGTATGTCACTTTTATGTTATGTCACAGTTTATACTCCCAATGTGTCCTTGATACCTGTTGTTCCTAATTTCCAGGGACAGTCCCAAGATTATTATTATACAGGATTTATATAGTGTCAACAGTTTGCCTCAGCACTTTACAATAGAACGGGAGACAATACAGCAACAATACAGTTCAATACAAGAGGGCTAGGAGGGCCCTGCTCCTTGGAGCTTACAAGAGGGAGGGGGTGGTGGTACAAAAGGTAATTGTCAGGGCTCCGGGAATGACCAGAGGTGTGTGGACCGACACAGGGAAACACAGACTTCTGGTATAGCGTGTAAAACAATATAATTTATTAAGGGCAACACAAACATAAACGCAGTGCAACAAACCAAACCCAAAGCTAACACAAATACGTACAACAAGGTGAAACAAACCCAAACCTTAACTGATATATATATATATATATATATATATATATATATATATATATATATGGAGCACAACGTAGTCAGGCGGGCCGGGTTGGTAGCTAACGGGCAGACAAGGTACAAGGAGTAGGCAGAAGATTGGTCAGGAGTAGCTGAGGTTGGTGCAGGCAGAGTTCAGGCAGAGTCAGGATCAGGCAGGATGCAGGTACAGGGGCTCATAGGAACAATACACCAAGGCCCTGACTGCAGGCCTGGCCATTCCTTAAATACACCTCCTGCAATCAGCCTCAGGTGATGGCTTGATTGCAGGAGTGAGCTTCTGGCTGCTGAGAGCACCTGCTGGCCAGCCCTGGTACTGCAGCCCACAAGGCAGGTGAGTCCCACCACCATTGGCGAGTCCATTCCTAACAGTAATAACTGTGGGGGATGGACTGGTAGGAAGAATAGAAGATTCCATTATTAGCTGAGGGCAGGATAGGCTTCCCTGAAGAGATAAGTTTTCAGAGATTGCCTAAAAGTGGGCAGAGTAGGTGATAGTCTGATAGATTGGGGTAGAGAGTTCCAGAGGCTGGGAGAGGCTGTGGATATGAACATTTGTCCCTGGAAATTCCTGGTAAAGAACTGAATGTCTGACAACACTGTACAGTCCTCAGAGGTGATGGCTCATTTTTTTTCCAGCTATAAAACCATTTTATCGATGGTGATGCCAAGCAGAGAGACCTCTCACAGCACTGCATTAAGGGGCAATTGAAGGCATTTTCTCCCACCCTGCAGAAAGCAGACAACCCTTCACACTGCATATAGCAGACTCTATAACACCATGTCTTGATTGACAGGATTTCTCTGAATCGTGTCATTTCCCCCATTACAATTCAGGCTGTGCAGGTGATTGCATATTATACAATACAGATCTGTTTGCATTCCTGATGAAGGCAGGCGCTGAAATAAAATAGTTTCCTTCCTCCGATATAAATGGCTCCATAACAATCTCGCTCAACACAGCGTACGCTCAATGAAATGCAATAACAGAAACAAATCATGGGAGAAAAAGTAAATCAAGTGTGAGCTGAAGCAAAGTCAGGTGAGGCATAATCAATCTGATGAAGAGTCTCTATTTACACACCTCTGCGCGCCCTCCGGCGTCAGGTTGGCCAGAGACGTGACATGATATTTGGGCTGCTAACAGGCCTTCTCATTGAAGAATTTTATATTAGCTGGCCAATTGTGCCTGTTTATATACTGAGCAGATACCCTGACCCTCTGGATCTGCTATTTCAGGCCAAAATACTAAAACAAACTGATTTCTGGCGCTCAATGGCTTTGGCTAGGCAGCTCAATGGTCTTGGCTTGGCAGCTCTCATACACAAGAGAGCCTCAAAAAAGAGCCCTGGGTGGAATCCAGAGGATAGAAAAGCAACGAGGCAATGATGGTAGCACGCCAGTGGTTGTAGAGTCCGAAAAAAAGTACTTGTTTCTCATTGGGATATCAGCACAAGCTAAAATATCCAATGCATTTCGGCAGTTAAAAATAAAAATCTCCCTTCATCAGGGCTACAAAATATAAACAAGAAGAGTAAGGCGGGAGGAATTTATATTTGTAAAAAGAAGCCAAGCTTGCAATATCCTCTAGTTTCGTTAGGTTGTTATGTGCAATTCCTACATGTATTTCTACAACTGATGCTGAAATAAACGGAATCTTTAATCCAGTTGTCAGGAATGGACTTGCCAATAACGGTGGGACTCACCTGCCTTGTGAGCTGCAGTACCAGGGCTGGCCAGCGGGTGCTCTCAGCAATCAGAGACTCAACCCTGCAGTCAGCCAAAACACCTGAAGCTGATTGCAGGGGTTGTATTTAAGGAATGGCCAGACTCACAGTCAGGGCCTTGGTGTGTATTTTTCCATGGGCCCTTGTATCTTGTAACCTGCATTCCTGTTCCTGTTTCTGCCTGACTTGTTGCCGACCCTGCCTGATCCTGACCTCTGCTGACTTCTCCTGTTTGATCCCTGGCTTTTGACCCTGACCATTTTCTGCCTGACCCCCTGTACCTACCTGTCCGTTAGTTGCTGTACCCGGCTCGTGACCTGACTACTCTCCACCTGCTCCTCCTGTACCTACCTGCCCGATAGTTATCGACCCGGCCTGCCTGACTACGTTGTGCTCTATATGTGTATGTACCTGTGTATCTATATCAGTTTAGGTTTGGGTTTGTTTCACCTTGTTGTATGTATTTGTGTTAGCTTGGGGTTTGGTGCACTGCGTTTATGTTTGTATTGTTAGTCTTAATAAATTGTCTTGTTTATACCATATCTGAAGCCTGCGTTTCCCTGTGTCAGTCCACACACCTCTGGTCACACCCGCATCCCTGACACCAGTAAATCCAGTGCCATTTTTTACCGCAAGAAATGCATTGGGAATTTTATGTTGTGGTGTTCTAAAAATGAATGCATTTATCTGGATGCTACAAGGATTGGTGTGATGTCCTCATTGCTTTTATAACCTTTGCATTATCTCTAGCTTCCAGCCGGTCTTAGCAGAGGTCATGGTGCTCCCGTTGACATTTGATCATTTACCAATCTGATAGTTAGCAGGATCAGAAGATGTTATTTTAACCAAACCACAAAGCTTCTAATTCACTTTCTGGTTATCTCTCATCTTGAGTGCTATTACTCCCCCTCATTTGCTTACCTTTACACAGGCTATCCCCCCTTAAGTCCATTATGGATGCTGCTGCCGGGCTCATCCACATTACCAACCATTCAGTACCTTGTTCTTGTACCCCTCTCTACCAATCCCTCCACTGGCTTCCACTCGCCCCAATGAATAAAATTTAAAGTACGAACAACAACTTACAAAGCCATCCACATCTCTGCCCCCAGCTACATCACTAACCTAGTCTCAAATTATCAACCAAACCGCTCTCTTCGATCCTCCCAAGACCTTCTGTTCTCTATTATTATTATTATACAGGATTTATATAGCGCCAACAGTTTACTCAGCTCTTTACAAAATGAAGGCAGACATTACAGTTACAATACAATTTGGTACAAGAGGAAACAGAGGGCCTGGCTCGTTAGAGCTTACAATCTAGGAGGAAGGGTTCTGTGATACAAAAGGTAATAGCTATGGGGGGGATGAGCTGGTGGAGGAAATAAATGGTGGTTTACTAGGTAGAAGCAGGATAGACTTCTTTAAAGAGGTTTTCAGGGATCATCTAAAGGTGGATAGATTAGGAGACAGCCGGACAGATTGGGGTAGGGAGTTCCATAGGATGGGAGAAGTCCTGGGGGCGAGCATGGGAAGAGATGACACAGGAAATGGAGAGCGGTTTGATTGATATTTTGAGACCAGGTTGGTGATGTAGCTGGGGGCAGAGTTGTGGATGGCTTTGTAAGTTGTTAGTATTTTGAATTTTATTCGTTGAGCGAGTGGAAGCCAGTGGAGGGATTGGCAGAGAGGGGTAGTAGACACTGAACGGTTGGTAAGGTGGATGAGCCTGGCAGCAGTATTCATGATGGACTGGAGGGGAGGTAGCCTGTATAAAGGTAAGCCAATGAGGAGGGAGTTGCAGTATTCTAGGCAAAAGATTACCAGGGAGTGAATTAGGAGCTTTGTGATATCATTGGTTAAAATGGGACGTATTCTGGAGATGTTGCGGAGGTTGAGGCGGCATGATTTGGACAGGGATTGGATGTAGGCCTGAAAGGATAGTTCAGAATCCAGGGTTACCCCTAGCACCCTGGCATGCAGGGATGGGTTGATAGTGGTGCTATTGATCCTGACTGAGAAATCAGGGGAGGAGGCAAGTGGGGGAGGAAATATTATGAGCTCTGTTTTGCATAGATTGAGTTTTACGAACTGGTGTGACATCCAGTCTGATATGTCTGTTAGTAAATCGGTGATATGTGTGGAAACAGATGGGGTGAGCTGAGGAGTAGAGAGATAGATTTGTGTGTCATCAGCATAGAAATGGTATTGGAAACAATGGGAAGCTATCAACTGACTCAAGGAAGAAGTGTAGATTGAGAATAGGAGAGGTCCAAAGACAGAACCTTGGGGGACTCCGAGAGGAGGAAGTAGAGTTGTAAGTGACACTGTAAGTGCGGTGAGATAGGTAAGATTCAAACCAACGTAGAGTATAGTCATGGAGACCAAGTAAGTAGAGTTTTTTGAGAAGGAGGGGGTGGTCAACTGTGTCAAAGGCAGTAGAGAGGTCCAATAGTGACCATTGTTTTTAGCGGTTAGTAAGTCGTTTGTGGGTTTTAGGAGAACAGTTTCCGTGGAGTATTATGGGTAAAATCCAGACTGAAGGGGATCGAGAAGGTTATTTTCAATAAGGTGGTTGCTCAGCTGGTTGTAGACTAGACGTTCAAGGAGTTTGGAGGCAAAAGGGAGTAAGGAGACTGGTCTTAGGTTGCCAAGATTGGCAGGGTCCAATGAGGCTTTTTTTAAGTATGGGGGTGACTAGTGCATGTTTTAGAGAGTTGGTGAAGATGCCAGTAGAAAGGGAGAGATTGAAGATATAAGTTAAAGAATGAAGGATAGAGCCAGAGGGTGACCGTAGTATTTGCTAGAGAACCGGGTCCAGGGGGCAGGTGATTATGTGGGCTTTAGGAAACAGTTTACCAACCTCCTCTATAGTAGCTGGGTTAAACAAGGGAAGTATAGATTGTGCTCTAGCTCCCTTGTCCCTTCCTCCCATGCTCGTCTCCAGGACTTCTCCCAAGTTTCTCCCTTCCTATGGAACTCCCTACCACAATCTGTCTATCTCCTAATCTATCCTTCTTTAGACAATCCCTGAAACCCTTCTCATTATATGAGCCTATCCTGCTTCTTACTAGTGCACTGTGTTTTGTTTTTCCTCTTGTACCAAATTGCATTGTAACTGTAATGTCTACCTTCATTTTGTAAAGCGCTGAGCAAACTGTTGGTGCTATATAAATCCTGTATAATAATAATAATTTCATGTCTGCGTGTAGGGCTGTATAACTATATGTGCACAATATGACTGCTCCAACAATGGACGCAAATGAACAATTTTTGCTGATGCGATTATATTACTAAAATCTTTCACAATTGCCCTTGATTCATCGATAATGTAGTAGTGATAAATGGTCAATGAATTTTGTCCATAAAATCAATCTCGCATCATTATTGCTACAAAATATGAGCAAGAAAAACTAGGTGGAGGGAATAAATATTTCTAAAAAGAATCTATGGTTGTAACCGGTATCTTCTAAAACACAGTATCCTTTGGCTGATATATATATTTTTTTATAGATTGTAAGCTCGAAAAAGCAGGGCCCTCGATCCCCTCATGTATCGCATTGTATTGGTATTGTTCTGTCACATGTTCTGTCTCCCTTTGTAATGTACAGCGCTGAGCGAACTATTGGCGCTTTATAAATACTGTATAATAATAATAATAATATGCATTCCTACAACCAATGGTAAAAATAATTTGAATCCTTCATTCAGTAAATCTGGATTTTTTTTTAACTCATGAAACCCATTGTCCATTATGTTATTCCAAAACTTAATTCATGCGCTTTTCTGGATTCTACAACTATTGATGTGATGCTTTCATTGCTCGTCTAACCTTTCCATTACCACTCAATATTAGGGGGTCTTCGCGGAGTTCACAGTTGGGGAGACTTGGAGTCCTTTCACACGGGTGTTCCATTTTTTTCTTCAGTTCAGTCATGTTTTTTTCCAAGAAAAAAACAGATCAGTTCACATCAGTTGCTTATCAGTTCACATCAGTTTTCTATCAGTTTACATCTGTTTTACATCCATTTTCGTTCATTTAAAGCCGTTTTTCATCCATCTGCATCCATTTTTCGTCCGTTCCATTTTTTTTTTACAGAAGAAAAATAGAGGGTTTTATTCTGTTCAAAAAGTCATGTGTTTTCTGGATTCCAAAACTATTGGTGTGATGCTTTCATTGCTTGTCTAACCTTTGCATTACCACTTAATATTAGGGGGTCTCTGGAGTTCACAGTGGGGGAGACTTGGGGTCCTTTCACACGGGTGTTCTGTTTTTTTTCACCAGTTCAGTCACCAGTTCAGTCTTGGATTTTTTCCAAGAAAAAAAACGGAACACCCATGTGAAAGGACCCCAAGTCTCCCCCACTGTGAACTCCAGAGACCCCCCTAATATTAAGTAGTAATGCAAAGGTTAGACAAGCAATGAAAGCATCACACCAATAGTTGTGGAATCCAGAAAACGCATGACTTTTTGAACAGAATAAAACCCTCTATTTTTCTTCTGTAAAAAAAAAAAATGGAACGGACGAAAAATGGATGCAGATGGATGAAATACGGCTGTAAATGAACGAAAACAGACGAAAAACAGATGTAAACTGATAGAAAACTGATGTGAACTGATAAGCAACTGATGTGAACTGATCCGTTTTTTTTCTTGGAAAAAATGTGACTGAACTGGTGAAAAAAAACACATCAGTTCACATCAGTTCACATCAGTTCAGATCAGTTTTTCATCAGTTTACATTAGTTTTTCGATCGTTTACATCCATTTACATCAGTTTTCTGTCTGTTTTGGTCCGTTTACATCCGTTTTTCGTCTGTTTCATTTGTTTTTTACAGAAGAAAAATAGGGTTTTTTTCTGTTCAAAAAACAGATGTTAATGGATACGGACATTAAGAGATGTAATTAGATGTTCATCCATTTACAGTCCATAGAAATACATGGGTGTCCATTTTTCATCCATAAACGGACAGATGAAAAACCGGGACCTTCCTAAAACTTGAGTACTCAGAATCTATTACAGCTGTGCATGGTAGCCAATCAGCTAGCCAATCTCTAGGTACTGAGAGATCTGGGGTCTATTAGACCCCAGATAGGTACTCTTTACTGAGAGATCTGGGGTCTATTAGACCCCAGATAGGTACTTTTTACTGAGAGATCCGGGGTCTATTAGACCCCAGATAGGTACTTTTTACTGAGAGATCCGGGGTCTATTAGACCCCGGATCTCTCAGTAAAGAGTACCTTTTACTGTCTCAGATATCCCAAGGGATGTTGCTCATCCCTTGTGATAGCAATGAAGTTGATCTACAAAAAAAATAAAATAAAAAATTTATTTTAAATACAATTTTAAAAATATGAAAGCAGGAATTTTGTGAGCTGGTAACTTCCTGTACTCTCTACCTCTGGACTGTTATCAGTTAGCATTGCTCCTTGCTATCTATGTGAACTACAAAACACCTCCACCTGTTACAGAGAAGAGAGATTGAGGTGTTATGTGGTCCTAACAAACTCCCTGTCTTAGGCAGATGACACTGTTTTTAGTATGATTGTTGCCCTAGGACAGGCGGTGAGTTAATGACAGGATCACCAGGTTAAAATAAAGGGAAAGAAAATGTGAAAAAAGAAAAACGAATGCAACAACCACAAGTAAGGACCGGTAAACTGTAATACTATCAGTTTTTGTTCTTGAGTTTAGATACGCTTTAACAACCGCAAAAACCGTTTTCATAAATGCCCCCGCTGTATGTCCTTATACTGTTACATGGTAATTTGTTATCCTGCATATAAAACCTTCTTACATCTCTGAGTTGTATTCGAGCTTTCCATATGAATTCTAAGTGCCGGCCAGCATGCGTTGGATGTCAGTTGTCCTTGCAGAGCTGGCCGCGCTGTAGCAGTGAATAATTTGAATTATAATCACATTGTGGGGTCGGTTGGGGGGTGTTCAGCACTGGAGATGAAAGCAGCGAAGATGATTGTGAATTCCTGGAGACAACCACATTAACATTTGTATAGAGATAGAGGCAGCTGCCGCTGTTTACATGGCGGTCACATCAGCTGAGGAGAGGTGACAGAATTACCGCCATCAAATATTTGCCGTGCCTCTGTTTCTGGGCAGGGAGATTGGATGTTCACCTGTTATTAAGGATGAGAATATTATCTGTGCCAGTGACAAAGGGGACTTGTTCATGACTTTCCTGCCTGTGCGGCATGCGTCAGGTGGAAAGGGTTAAATTCCAGCCGATCCTTCCCCTCCCCCATCACATATTAGCTCAGTAATTGATGTAGAAAATGGGGTTTTTGGCAGACAAACCAATATCTAGAAATCACTCTACCTCTATGGTACATAATCAATACCGGAGGCTTTGCATTTTCTGGCTAGATGTAATTATCAATGACCAGATTTATTTTTAGCTTACGTTATTCATTTATAAAGTGCTGATGCTTGCCACATCACTTTACATAGAACATCAGTCCCTGCGTCCGAAGGAGTAATTATTATAATTGTAATATTCCCAATGCACAGGTTCCTGGAATTGGCTGTTAGGTGTCAATGGGTGCTGCAGTGACCATTAGATGGGAACCGTAGACATGCAAAGCGGAGAGTATGTCACTAGAACACCAAGGATTGTCCAAACGGGTCCAAGGCTTTGTTCAGCGGTCAAAACATATCCACAAAGGCAGCGTTTCAGAGCCACGTAGGGCCCCTTCATCAGGCAAGTGACAATTGTAAGTAGAGTCACTTGCCTGATGAAGGGGCCTGGTGTGACTTCGAAATGTTGCCATTGTTAATATGTTCTGACCAAAGGACAGCTCAAAATATCATCTTTCATTTAGGGCCCTTCATACTATGGTAGTGGTTCTCAACCACAGGGCCATAGCCTGCTGCTGGACTGCGGCCTCCCTCCTTCTGGGCTTCCAGCTGCAGATCACCTAACCTCCCACTGTGCCCCCAAGCTCCCATAGTGTCTGCCAACCATTCATAGTGGACCACAGTGCCCCCTGGACACCATGAGAACCCTCAGTGCCCACAGTCCCCCCCAACCTCCAACAATGACTTCAGTAGTGGACTGCAGTGCCCTTCAATCTTCCACAGTGCCTTTAGACCCCCTGAGAGCCCTCGATGGCTCCCAATTTCCCACAGTGCCACCCAGCCTTCCATAGTAGCCCACATTGCCCCTCAACCTCATACAGTGCATTCTAGCTACCATGGCACCACCCATGGTTGCCCGCAGTGCCTGTCAACCTCCCTCAGTGCCTTCCAGTTGCCACAGTGCCACCCAGCCTCTCATAGTAGCATGCAGTGCCCCTCAACCTCCCACAGTGACACCCAGTGCCCCACTGCTTGCTGCAGAGCCTCAAGGCCTCCCATAGTGCCCTCAGTCTCTGTCAGGTGTGTCACTCCAGCCCCCACAGGGATCTACAGTCTACCACAGCGCCCCTGCAAATCCCCCAGCCTCCTAGAGAGACCCCATCCCCCCACAGTTGCTCCCTCCAGAAACCTAATTTTCTACTGGGCCACCAAGTCTGCTGCAGAGTCCCCTAACTCCCTCCAGAATCCCCATCCCCCTCAGTGATACCCAGCCCCATCCAAAGTGATCCAGCATTTCAATACATACAGCATTGTATGTCCCTATACTTTTATTGTGTGAGTATAGACTGGTTTGTATAATTGGAGCATATAAGGATTTGGAAGAATTATCTGGGCCCTGGTCTCAATAAGGTTCAGAACCACTGCAATATGGCGTTGCAGCAACACATGTACTTTTGCATGTTTTACAGAAATGCATGTGCCATGCAGCTTGCCAATGGACATGTGTTACAGTGTGCCCAAAAAATAGTGTGTGCAGAGATGGACCTGAGTCGCAGCACCGCGAAATGTGCAGCGATTAGGGTTGCCATCTCGTCCCTTTAAAACTGAACACATAAATTATACAGGTTCTGTGGTTGATTAAGATGGTCATTTAACCCACCTAGTGCCTTATCTGCATTAACCACTTGCCCTTCAGAGGATTTACCCCCCTTCCTGACCAGACCATTTCTTTCGGTGGTATTTGATCGTCTGTGCATTTTTTATTTTTTTTAGCTATAAAAAAAAAAAAAATTTTAAGAAAAAAAAACAATATTTTTTACTTTTTGCTAAAAAGCATATCCAGTAAATAAATAAATTTTAAAAATCACATTTCCTCAAAAATGTAGATCAAAATGTATTCTGCAACATATGTTTGCTAAAAAGAAATCCCAATACATGTAAATGAATTGGTTAACGTGAAGGTTATAGCTTTACAAATGGTGGTATATACAGTATACTGGGATTTTTTTTTTACTAGTAATGGCAGCAATCAGCAACTTCTAGCGGGACTGCAGTGGGCATTCTGACACTGGGGGGAACTGACTTGGTGTCACTGACATCCCCAGTGACACCAAAACAGTGATCAGTGCTAATAATAAGCACTGACACTGTACTAATGGCACTGGGCAGGAAGGGGTTAACTGTGTGCTGTTTTACTGTGTGCTGTGTGTGTGCTTTCAACTGTAAGCACACTGCATTGTATGGCTCTGCTATACAGAGCCATACTAAGCAGTGTGCAGGAGCTGACAGGGGAAAGATCTGTATTTACATACAGTTCTCTTCCTCCGTCAGTAATGCTTGGCGATCACTGGGTGCCAGTGAGTAATCACTGCCTGGGACCAGGTGATTGACAGCCGAGGCTGTGAATAGCGGCGCGTGTAGGGCGTACCTGGAAATGTAAAATCACACATATATATATATATATATATATATATGTGATTTCACGCACCCCTGCTGACCTGTAGCCATATATCTGCTATAGGGCGGCGGGAAAGCTAGCCTCATAACCTGTGTAATTAACATGTGTTTGGTTTTAAAGGGATGAGGTGTCAACATTAGCAGCGATGCACTAATATGGGTTGCAGTGCCCTGCCAAAAAAATGTGCATGTTCTACTTTTTGGCAGGTTTCACTGCAACACATCTGTTGGCAAGGAGTGTTGGGGTGTCATTCAGAATGAAAGGCACCACATCCCACCAAGGTATTTAGCATGGTAACATGTCTGCTGGTGTGAACAAAACCTGCAATACATCTGACAACAATCTCTCTAGAGATTTACTCCTTAAAGTGTATGGCAAGAAAAAAGGTATACAAGAAAAAAGTATTCTAATTCTCTGCAGTCCATGCTCTTTTCCCCATGTTTTGTCTCTAAAAATGCTGCAAAAATAAAAAAAAACCCAGCTGATCCTGCCAGAAATCAAATGAGCTCCTAACTGCCTGTTGTAAGCTGATAATGCTGCTTCTACCACTCTTAAATCCCAAGCAGTGTTGTCAGCTTTACTCTGTTCTCTTCTGTTGGACTACAGAACACCTCCCCTGAGAAGGTAAGGTATCAGGATTACCTTTGGCTCCTGCTAAAGGATAGATTTACTTGAAATGAACATCTAACTGCACAAACATTGAGCCTGTGTTCAGCGATGTGACTGCTTGTGAGGATTAATGGAGCACATCACCTGCAATGTTACTGCCACATCAATATTGCATTTTATGCATCGTACTAGATTATCCATTGGCAGCACTATAAAGGCTTCTGTGCTTGAACTGAACTTGCATAATAATTCGTTACTGCATGTTTTCTCTGGATTTAACTTTGTATTACCCTGTGGATCCATTCAGAAATACACTTACTGGCCACTTTATTGGATACACCTGTTCAATTGCTTTTAGGCATGTAGGCATGAAGACATGTACAACTTTCTAAAGTTAAAAACCGAGCATCAGAATGGAGAAGAAAGGGGATTTAAGTGACTTTAAACGTGGCATGGTTGTTGGTGCCAAATCGGCTGATCTGAGT